>NC_092343.1:6687500-6987500 GCF_046630445.1 Rutidosis leptorrhynchoides
AAGAACTTTTCATTTAGATATCAAATCGTTTCGTTGAACGGTTGTCAAGTTATGGATAAAAGAAGTTTTGTAAATTTTGATGAAACGTCGATACGGAAACTGAAAGTCTCGCTGACCTGCGTTGTTTTAGATTAAAACAAAAATACCACTGAATTCTTTGCTGTAAGGTCTAACAAACGACTCTGGCCGTTTGTCAATTCGAGTCTTGACGATTTTTCTAAAAATCGTCAAAGTTGACTGTTTGGTCACATTTTAAAATTCTAAAAAGAGCTGAAACTTTTTTATTAAAAATGTCAGTTTTGTATCAGTTGTCATGGTCGGCCTGATGTGTGTTTACTTTTGCCAAAAATCATGTTATATCTTTGTGGTAACGAGAATTTGAAGGCTTTGACCGTTTGTCAATCCGAGTTTCGAGGAATTTTCTAAAAATCTCCAAAGTAGGCTACTCGGTCACTTTTGTAAATTTATTAAAGCTGAAAAATTAACTTTGAAACGCCGAAACCACGTTGGCACTACGAGTTGTCTAGGTTTAGTTTACTTCTGTAAAATTTATGCTTAATCTTTTTGGTAATGTGTAACTTTTATCTTTGACCGTTTATCAATCGGAGTTCCGATAATTTTTCTAAAAATCGCTGAAGTGGCCGTTTAGTCATGTTTGACCGAAAAATCATTTTTGTATAAGTTATTGTATTTTTTGAATGCGACCTCGTTTTTACTTTAACCTTTGACTTTTGACCTTGAACTTTGACTTTTCCGTTAACTTTTCAGTTAATATTTTTGTGTTGACTTTCTCTAAAAACTAAAATACTATTTTATGATTATGAAACCATTTGTGATACGTTGTTTCACACATCACCTTTTACTAGAATTTTAACAAACATGAGTAAAATAACATGTTACTATACTGTTGAGTCTGACTCGAGCATTAGGATTGTGGTACACTATGACTTGGCCTAAATTGTCAGACAAATATTGACCGTCATATTATTATATATAAATAATTTAGGTTCGTGAATCCAAGGCCAACCTTACACTTGTTCAAAGATGTTATATGTATTTTTACTACAAAATACAGTATGGTGAGTTTCATTTGCCTTTTTACCCTTTATATTTTTGGGCTGAGAATACATGCGCAACTTTTATAAATGCTTTACGAAATAGACACAAGTAATTAAACTACATTCTATGGTTGAATGATCGAATTTGGATATCACCCCGTTTAGCTTGGTAGCCTAAGAATTAGGGAACGTACACCCTAATTGACGCGAATCCTAAAGATAGATCTATCGGGCCCAACGAGCCCCATCCAAAGTACCGGATGTTTTAGTACTTCGATTTTAATCAGGTCCGAGGTAGTTCCGGAATGATTGGGGATATTCTATATGCATCTTGTTAATGTCGGTTACCAGGTGTTCACCATATGAATGATTTTTATCTCTAGTACGATGCGAAATGCCTGCTATGAGAATGATATTATGGAAATGAAAAATGAAAATCTTGTGGTCTATTAAAATGATGAAAATGAAATGATTACTATAAACTAATGAACTCACCAACCTTTTGGTTGACACTTTAAAGCATGTTTATTCTCAGGTTTGAAAAAGATCTTCCGCTGTGCATTAGCTCATTTTAAAGATATTGCTTGGAGTCATACATGACATATTTCAAAAGACGTTGCATTCGAGTCATTGAAGTTCATTAAAGATTATTATTAAGTAATTGACGGATGAGGTCATTTATAGTTTGGATATTCTGAAATGGTATACATACTTGTCAACTTTTGGATGTAATGAAAGGTTGTCTTTTAAAAACAATTGCAACGTTTGTAAAATGTATCATTTAGAGGTCAAGTACCTCGCGATGTAATCATATGTTATTGTATTCGTCCCTATGGATTGGGTCGGGTCGTCTCAGATGTTAGGATCGTTTTAGGGTGATCTTGAGAATTTTAACACAATATGAAACCAAAAGTTATGCTCCGCCAAATGGTACTCCATTTGGCGGCACATCCTTTTGATATAAATAGCGTGTTTAATGAAGTAACATTAGATTAAAAATCATATGCGCTATACATAATTACATTGTGAGTGAAGTAATAGGCATTAAAACAATATGTACCATGCTAAGTTCATGCATACAAAAAGAAATAATATGACAGAAATTCAAAATGGTCAAAAGAGCGTCTAAAATTAAACAAAAAAAGGCAAAATTGAAGGCTTTCGACGCCTCGTTTCGAAAAATAATTGGGACAAACGGCCTACGGCGGTTTGCCAACGGATATATCTCGAAAAAAATACACGATTTAAAAATAACGGCGACTAAATCGGAACTACGAGTCAAAAGATACGATAGATCTAACATTTTGTCCAAAGACGAATAACACCAAGCATCACGAACCGTCGGTGGTGTTTGGTTAGTGGTGTGAGTTTTTGAGGAAATTTGTCTTTTTCAAAATCCAGACGACCTCGAATGGAAAGAACGTTCAGAGAGTCTTGCTCATTGGGCCGTTTTAGGGTGATCCTGAGAATTTCAGCACAATCTGATACCAAAGGTTATCAGCCGCCAAATGGTACTCCATCTGGCGGCGCATATTAATGATTTAAAAAAGCTTGTTTAATGAAGTGACATTAGACTCAAATCTATATGAGTTATACATAATTACATTGTGAGTGAAAAAAATGGGCCTTAAAACTACATATATCATGCTATGTCATGTATACACAAAAGTAATAATACTATATATATTGAAAACACTCAAAAAAACATTAATGATGAGAAAAATGTCTTTTTGTGGCATCTTGATGACCTCGAATGGCAATAAAATTTCCGAGAGTCTCGATGTTAGAGTCATTTTAGGGTGATCTTGAGAATTTCAACACAACATGAAACCAAAAGTTATGCGCCGCCAAATGGTACTCCATTTGGCGGCGCATCTTTTTGATATAAATAGCGTGTTTAATGAAGTGACATTAGATTAAAAATTATATGCGTTATACATAATTACATTGTGAGTGAAATAAAAGGCCTTAAAACAATATGTACCATGCTAAGTCATGCATACAAAAAGAAATAATATGACAAAAATTCAAAATGGTCAAAAGAGCGTCTAAAATTAAACAAAAAAAGGCAAAAATGAAGGCTTTCGACGCCTCATTTCGAAAAATATTTCGGACAAACGGCCTACGGCGGTTTGCCAACGGATAGATCTCGAAAAAATACACGACTTAAAAAAACGGCGACTAAATAGAAACTACGAGTCAAGAGATACGATAGATCTAACATTTCGGCTAAAGACGAATAACACCGTCGGTGGTGTTTGGTGAGTGGTGCGAGTTTTTGAGGAAATATGTCTTTTTCAAAATCTAGACGACCTCGAATGGCAAGAACGTTCAGAGAGTCTTGCTCGTTGGGCCATTTTAGGGTGATCCTGAGAATTTCAGCACAATCCGAAACCAAAGGTTATGCGCCGCCAAATGGTACTCCATCTGGCGGCACATATTAATGATTTAAAAAAACATGTTTAATAAAGTGACATTAGATTCAAATCTATATGAGTTATTCATAATTACATTGTGAGTGAAAAAATGGGCCTTAAAACTACATATACCATGCTAAGTCATGTATACACAAAAGTAATAATACGATATATATGGAAAACACTAAAAAAAAAACATTAATAATGAAAAAAATGTCTTTTTGTGGCATCCTGATGACCTCGAATGGCAATAAAATTTCCGAGAGTCTCGATGTTAGGGTCGTTTTAGGGTGATCTTGAGAATTTCAACACAATATGAAACCAAAAGTTATGCGCCGCCAAATGGTACTCCATTTGGCGGCGCATCTTTTTGATATAAAAAACGTGTTTAATGAAGTGCCATTAGATTAAAAATTATATGCGTTATACATAATTACATTGTGAGTGAAATAATAGGCCTTAAAACAATATGTACCATGCTAAGTCATGCATACAAAAAGAAATAATATGACATAAATTCAAAATGGTCAAAAGAGCGTCTAAAATTAGACAAGAAAGGCAAAATTGAAGGCTTTTGACGCCTCGTTTTGAAAAATAATTGGGACAAATGGCCTACGGCGGTTTGCCAACGGATAGATCTCGAAAAAAATACACGATTTAAAAAAAATGACGACTAAATCGGAACTACGAGTCAAAAGATACGATAGATTTAACATTTCGGTCAAAGACGAATAACACCAAGCACCACGAACCGTCGGTGGTGTTTGGTGAGTGGTGCGAGTTTTTGAGGAAATATGTGTTTTTCAAAATCTAGACGACCTCGAGTGGCACGAACATTCAGAGAGTCTTGCTCGTTGGGCCGTTTTAGGGTGATCCGGAGAATTTCTGCACAATCCGAAACCAAAGGTTATGCGCCGCCAAATGGTACTCCATCTGGCGGCGCATACTAATGATTTAAAAAAACATGTTTAATGAAGTGACATTAGACTCAAATCTATATGAGTTATACATAAATACATTGTGAGTGAATAAATGGGCCTTAAAACTACGTGTACCTTGCTAAGTCATGTATACACAAAAGTAATAATACGATATATATTGAAAACACTCAAAAAAACATTAATAATGAGAAAAATGTCTTTTTGTGGCATCCTAATGACCTCGAATGGCAATAAAATTTCCGAGAGTCTCGATGTTAGGGTTGTTTTTGGGGTGATCTTGAGAATTTCAACACAATATGAAACCAAAAGTTATGCGCCGCCAAATGGTACTCTATTTGGCGGCGCATCATTTTGATATAAAAAGCATGTTTAATGAAGTCACATTAGATTAAAAATTATATGCGTTATACATAATTATATTGTGAGTGAAATAATAGGCCTTAAAACAATATGTACCATGCTAAGTCATGCATACAAAAAGAAATAATATGACAGAAATTCAAAATGGTCAAAAGAGCGTCTAAAATTAAACAAAAAAGGCAAAATTGAAGGCTTTCGATGCCTCGTTTCAAAAAATATTTGGGACAAACGGCCTACGGTGGTTTTCCAACGGATAGATTTCGAAAAAATACACAATTTAAAAAAAACGGCGACTAAATCGGAACTACGAGTCAAAAGATACGATAGATCTAACATTTCGGCTAAAGACGAATAACACCAAGCACCACGAACTGTCGGTGGTGTTTGGTGAGTGGTGTGAGGTTTTGAGGAAATATGTCTTTTTCAAAATCTAGACGACCTCGAATGGCAAGAACATTCAGAGAGTCTTGCTCGTTAGGCCGTTTTAGGGTGATCCTGAGAATTTCAGCACAATCCGAAACCAAAGGTTATGCGCCGCCAAATGGTATTCCATCTGGCGACGCATATTAATGATTTAAAAAAGCATGTTTAATGAAGTGACATTAGATCTTAAATCTATATGAGTTATACTTAATTACATTGTTAGTGAAAAAATGGGCCTTAAAACTGCATATACCATGCTAAGTCATGTATACAGAAAAGTAATAATACGATATATATTGAAAACAACAAAAAAAAACATTAATAATGAGAAAAATGTCTTTTTGTGGCATCTTGATGACCTCGAATGGCAATAAAATTTCCTAGAGTCTCGATGTTAGGGTCGTTTTAGGGTGATATTGAGAATTTCAACACAATATGAAACCAAAAGTTATGCGCCGCCAAATGGTACTCCATTTGACGGCGCATCTTTTTGATATAAAAAGCGTGTTTAATGAAGTGACATTAGATTAAAAATTATATGCGTTATACATAATTACATTGTGAGTGAAATAATAGGCCTTAAAACAATATGTACCATGCTAAGTCACGCGTACAAAAAGAAATAATATGACAGAAATTCAAAATGGTCAAAAAAGCGTCTAAACTTAAACAAAAAAAGGCAAAATTGAAGGCTTTCGACGCCTCGTTTCGAAAAATATCAGGGATAAACGGCCTACGGCGGTTTTCCAATGGATAGATCTCGGAAAAATACACGATTTAAAAAAAACGGCGACTAAATCGGAACTACGAGTCAAAAGATACGATAGATCTAACATTTCGGCCAAAGACGAATAACACCAAGCACCACGAACCGTCGGTGGTGTTTGGTGAGTGGTGTGAGTTTTTGAGGAAATATGTCTTTTTCAAAATCTAGACGACCTCTAATGGCAAGAACGTTCAGAGAGTCTTGCTCGTTGGGCCATTTTAGGGTGATCCTGAGAATTTCAGCACAATCCGAAACCAAAGGTTATGCGTCGCCAAATGGTACTCCATCTGGCGGCGCATATTAATGATTTAAAAAAGCATGTTTAATGAAGCGACATTAGACTCAAATCTATATGAGTTATACATAATTACATTGTGAGTGAAAAAATGGGCCTTAAAACTACATATACCATGCTAAGTCATGTATACACAAAAGTAATAATACGATATATATAAATTGAAAACACTAAAAAAAACATTAATAAGGAAAAAATTGTCTTTTTGAGGCATCCTGATGACCTCGATTGGCAATAAAATTTCCGAGAGTCTCGATGTTAGGGTCGTTTTAGGGTGATCTTGAGAATTTCAACACAATATTAAACCAAAAGTTATGCGCCGCCAAATGGTACTTCATTTGGCGGCGCATCTTTTTGATATAAATAGCGTATTTAATGAAGTGACATTAGATTAAAAATTATATGCGTTATACATAATTATATTGTGAGTGAAATAATAGGCCTTAAAACAATATTACCATGATAAGTCATGCATACAAAAAGAAATAATATGACAGAAATTCAAAATGGTCAAAAGAGCGTCTAAAATTAAACAAAAAAAGGCAACATTGAAGGCTTTCGATGCCTCGTTTCGAAAAATATTTGGGACAAACGGCCTACGGCGGTTTGCCAACGGATAGATCTCGAAAAAGTACACGATTTAAAAAAAACGGCGACTAAATCGGAACTACGAGTCAAAAGATACGATAGATCTAACATTTCGGCCAAAGACGAATAACACCAAGCACCACGAACCGTCGGTGGTGTTTGGTGAGTGGTGTGAGTTTTTGAGGAAATAAGTCTTTTCAAAATCTAGACGACCTCGAATGGCAAGAACGTTCAGAGAGTCTAGCTCGTTGGGCCTCTTTAGGGTGATCCTAAGAATTTCAGCACAATTCAAACCAAAGGTTATGCGTCGACAAATGGTACTCCATCTGGCGGCGCATATTAATGATTTAAAAAAGCATGTTTAATGAAGTGACATTTGACTCAAATCTATATGAGTTATACATAATTACATTGGGAGTGAAAAAATGGGCCTTAAAACTACATATACCATGCTAAGTCATGTATACACAAAAGTAATAATACGATATATATTGAAACACTAAAAAAAACATTAATAATGACAAAAATGTCTTTTTGTGGCATTCTGATGACCTCGAATGGCAATAAAATTTCTGAGAGTCTCGTTGTTAGGGTCGTTTTAGGGTGATCTTGAGAATTTCAACACAATATGATACCAAAAGTTATGCGCCGCCAAATGGTACTCCATTTGGCGGCGCATCTTTTTGATATAAATAGCGTGTTTAATAAAGTGACATTAGATTAAAAATTATATGCGTTATACATAATTACATTGTGAGTGAAATAATAGGCCTTAAAACAATATGTACTATGCTAAGTCATGCATACAAAAAGAAATAATATGACAGAAATTCAAAATGGTTAAAAGAGCGTCTAAAATTAAACAAAAGAAGGCAAAATTGAAGGATTTTGACGCCTCGTTTCGAAAAATATTTGGGACAAACAGCCTATGGCGGTTTGCCAACGGATAGATCTCGAAAAAAATACACGATTTAAAAAAAATGACGATTAAATCGGAACTACGAGTCAAAAGATACGATAGATCTAACATTTCTGCCAAAGACGAATAACACCAAGCACCATTAACCGTTGGTGGTGTTTGGTGAGTGGTGTGAGTTTTTGAGGAAATATGTCTTTTTCAAAATCTAGACGACCTCGAATGGCAAGAACGTTCAGAGGGTCTTGCTCGTTGGGCCGTTTTAGGGTGATCCTGAGAATTTCAGCACAATCCGAAACCAAAGGTTATGCGCCGCCAATTGGTACTCCATCTGGCGGCGCATATTAATGATTTAAAAAAGCATGTTTAATAAAGTGACATTAGACTCAAATCTATATGATTTATATCTAATTACATTGTGTGTGAAAAAATGGGCCTTGAAACTACATATACCATGCTAAGTCATGTATACACAAAAGTAATAATACGATATATATTAAAAACATTAAAAAAAAAACATTAATAATGAGAAAAATGTCTTTTTGTGGCATCCTGATGACCTCGAATGGCAATAAAATTTCCGAGAGTCTCGATGTTAGGGTCGTTTTAGGGTGATCTTGAGAATTTCAACACAATATGAAACCAAAAGTTATGCGCCGCCAAATGGTACTCCATTTGGCGGCATCTTTTTGATATAAATAACGTGTTTAATGAAGTGACATCAGATTAAAAATTATATGCGTTATATATAATTACATTGTGAGTGAAATAATAAGCCTTAAAACAATATGTACCATGCTAAGTAATGCATACAAAAAGAAATAATATGACAGAAATTCAAAATGGTTAAAAGAGCGTCTAAAATTAAACAAAAAAAAGCAAAATTAAAGGCTTTCGACGGCTCGTTTTGAAAAATTTTTTCGACAAACGGCCTACGACAGTTTGCCAACGGATAGATCTCAAAAAAATACACGATTTTAAAAAAAACGGCGACTAAATCGGAACTACGAGTCAAAAGATACGGTAGATCTAACATTTAGGCCAAAGACGAATAACACCAAGCACCACGAACCGTCGGTGGTGTTTGGTGAGTGGTGTGAGTTTTTGAGGAAATATGTCTTTTTCAAAATCTAGACGACCTCGAATGGGAAGAAAGTTCAGAGAGTCTTGCTCGTTGGGCCGTTTTAGGGTGATCCTGAGAATTTCAGCACGATACGAAACCAAAGGTTATGCGCCGCCAAATGGTACTCCATCTGGCGACGCATATTAATGATTTAAAAAACCATGTTTAATGAAGTGACATTAGACTCAAATTTATATGAGTTATACATAATTACATTGTGAGTGAAAAAATGGGACTTAAAACTAATGAAAAAAAACATTAATAATGAGAAAAATATCTTTTTGTGGCATCCTGATGACCTCGAATGGCAATAAAATTTCCGAGAGTCTCGATGTTATGGTCGTTTTAGGGTGATCTTAAGAATTTCAACACAATATGAAACCAAAAGTTATGCGCCGCCAAATGGTACTCCATTTGGCGGCACATCTTTTTGATATAAATAGCGTGTTTAATGAAGTGACATTAGATTAAAAATTATATGCGTTATACATAATTACATTGTGAGTGAAATAATAGGCCTTAAAACAATATGTATCATGCTAAGTCATGCATACAAAAAGAAATAATATGACAGAAATTCAAAATGGTCAAAAGAGCGTCTAATATTAAACAAAAAAATACAAAATTGAAGGCTTTCGACGCCTCGTTTTGAAATTTTTTTGGGACAAACGGCCTACGACGGTTTGCCAACGGATAGATCTCGAAAAAATACACGATTTAAAAAAAATGGCGACTAAATCGGAACTACGAGTCAAAAGATACGATAGATCTAACATTTCGGCCAAAGACGAATAACACCAAGCACCATGAACCGTCGGTGGTGTTTGGTGAGTGGTGTGAGTTTTTGAGAAAATATGTCTTTTTCAAAATCTAGACGACCTCGAATGGCAAAAACGTTCAGAGAGTCTTGCTCGTTGGGCCGTTTTAGGGTGATCCTGAGAATTTCAGCACAATCCGAAACCAAAGGTTATGCGCCGCCAAATGGTACTCCATCTGGCGGCGCATATTAATGATTTAAAAAGCATGTTTAATGAAGTGACATTAGACTCAAATCTATATAAGTTATACATAATTACATTGTGAGTGAAAAAATGGGCCTTAAAACTGCATATACCATGCTAAGTCATGTATACACAAAAGTAATAATACGATATATATTGAAAACACTCAAAAAAACATTAATAATGAGAAAAATGTCTTTTTGTGGCATCCTGATGACCTCGAATGGCAATAAAATTTCCGAGAGTCTCGATGTTAGAGTCGTTTTAGGGTGATCTTGAGAATTTCAACACAATATGAAACCAAAAGTTATGCGCCGCCAAATGGTACTCCATTTGGCGGCGCATCTTTTTGATATAAATAGCGTGTTTAATGAAGTGACATTAGATTAAAAATTATATGCGTTATACATAATTACATTGTGAGTGAAATAATAAGCCTCAAAACAATATGTACCATGCTAAGTCATGCATACAAAAAGAAATAATATGACAGAAATTCAAAATGGTCAAAAGAGCGTCTAAAATTAAACAAAAAAAGGCAAAATTGAAGGCTTTCAACGCCTCGTTTCGAAAAATATTTGGGACAAACGGCCTACGGCGGTTTGCCAATGGATATATCTCAAAAAAATACACGATTTAAAAAAACGGCGACTATATCGGAACTACGAGTTAAAAGATACGGTAGATCTAACATTTCGGCCAAAGACGAATAACACCAAGCACCACGAACCGTAGGTGGTGTTTGGTGAGTGGTGTGAGTTTTTGAGGAAATATGTCTTTTTCAAAATCTGGACGACCTCGAATGGTAAGAACGTTCAGAGAGTCTTGCTCATTGGATTGTTTTAGGGTGATCCTGAGAATTTCAGCACGATCCGAAACCAAAGGTTATGCGCCGCCAAATGGTACTCCATCTGGCGTCGCATATTAATGATTTAAAAAAGCATGTTTAATGAAGCGACATTAGACTCAAATCTATATGAGTTATACATAATTACATTGTGAGTGAAAAAAATGGGCCTTAAAACTACATATACCATGCTAAGTCATATATACACAAAAGTAATAATACGATATATATTGAAAACACTAAAAAAAACATTAATAATGAGAAAAATGTCATTTTGTGGCATCCTGATGACCTCGAATGGCAATAAAATTTCTGAGAGTCTCGATGTTAGGGTTGTTTTAGGGTGATCTTGAGAATTTCAACACAATATGAAACCAAAAGTTATGCTCCGCCAAATGGTACTCCATTTGGCGGCACATCCTTTTGATATAAATAGCGTGTTTAATGAAGTGACATTAGATTAAAAATTATATGCGCTATACATAATTACATTGTGAGCGAAGTAATAGGCATTAAAACAATATGTACCATGCTAAGTTCATGCATACAAAAAGAAATAATATGACAGAAATTCAAAATGGTCAAAAGAGCGTCTAAAATTAAACAAAAAAAAGCAAAATTGAAGGCTTTCGACGCCTCGTTTCAAAAAATAATTGGGACAAACGGCCTACGGCGGTTTGCCAACGGATATATCTCGAAAAAAATACACGATTTAAAAATAACGGCGACTAAATCGGAACTACGAGTCAAAAGATACGATAGATCTAACATTTTGGCCAAAGACGAATAACACCAAGCATCACGAACCGTCGGTGGTGTTTGGTGAGTGGTGTGAGTTTTTGAGGAAATATGTCTTTTTCAAAATCCAGACGACCTCGAATGGAAAGAACGTTCAGAGAGTCTTGCTCGTTGGGCCGTTTTAGGGTGATCCTGAGAATTTCAGCACAATCTGATACCAAAGGTTATCCGCCGCCAAATGGTACTCCATCTGACGGCGCATATTAATGATTTAAAAAAGCGTGTTTAATGAAGTGACATTAGACTCAAATCTATATGAGTTATACATAATTACATTGTGAGTGAAAAAAATGGGCCTTAAAACTACATATATCATGCTATGTCATGTATACACAAAAGTAATAATACTATATATATTGAAAACACTCAAAAAAACATTAATGATGAGAAAAATGTCTTTTTGTGGCATCCTGATGACCTCGAATGGCAATAAAATTTCCGAGAGTCTCGATGTTAGGGTCATTTTAGGGTGATCTTGAGAATTTCAACACAACATGAAACCAAAAGTTATTCGCCGCCAAATGGTACTCCATTTGGCGGCGCATCTTTTTGATATAAATAGCGTGTTTAATGAAGTGACATTAGATTAAAAATTATATGCGTTATACATAATTACATTGTGAGTGAAATAATAGGCCTTAAAACAATATGTACCATGCTAAGTCAGGCATACAAAAAGAAATAATATGACAAAAATTCAAAATGGTCAAAAGAGCGTCTAAAATTAAACAAAAAAAAGGCAAAAATGAAGGCTTTCGACGCCTCATTTCGAAAAATATTTGGGACAAACGGCCTACGGCGGTTTGCCAACGGATAGATCTCGAAAAAAGACACGACTTAAAAAAAAGGCGACTAAATAGAAACTACGAGTCAAGAGATACGATAGATCCAACATTTCGGCTAAAGACGAATAACACCAAGCACCACGAACCGTCAGTGGTGTTTGGTGAGTGGTGCGAGTTTTTGAGGAAATATGTCTTTTTCAAAATCTAGACGACCTCGAATGGAAAGAACGTTCAGAGAGTCTTGCTCGTTGGGCCATTTTAGGGTGATCATGAGAATTTCAGCACAATCCGAAACCAAAGGTTATGCGCCGCCAAATGGTACTCCATCTGGCGGCGCATATTAATGATTTAAAAAAGCATGTTTAATGAAGTGACATTAGATTCAAATCTATATGAGTTATTCATAATTACATTGTGAGTGAAAAAATGGGCCTTAAAACTACATATACCATGCTAAGTCATGTATACACAAAAGTAATAATACGATATATATGGAAAACACTCAAAAAAAACATTAATAATGAGAAAAATGTCTTTTTGTGGCATCCTGATGACCTCGAATGGCAATAAAATTTCCGAGAGTCTTGATGTTAGGGTCGTTTTAGGGTGATCTTGAGAATTTCAACACAATATGAAACCAAAAGTTATGCGCCGCCAAATGGTACTCCATTTGGCGGCGCATCTTTTTGATATAAAAAACGTGTTTAATGAAGTGACATTAGATTAAAAATTATATGCGTTATACATAATTACATTGTGAGTGAAATAATAGGCCTTAAAACAATATGTACCATGCTAAGTCAGGCATACAAAAAGAAATAATATGACATAAATTCAAAATGGTCAAAAGAGCGTCTAAAATTAGACAAGAAAGGCAAAATTGAAGGCTTTCGACGCCTCGTTTCGAAAAATAATTGGGACAAATGGCCTACGGCGGTTTGCCAACGGATAGATCTAAAAAAAAAATACACGATTTAAAAAAAATGATGACTAAATTGGAACTACGAGTCAAAAGATACGATAGATCTAACATTTCGGTGAAAGACGAATAACACCAAGCACCACGAACCATCGGTGGTGTTTGGTGAGTGGTGTGAGTTTTTGAGGAAATATGTCTTTTTCAAAATCTAGACGACCTCGAATGGCAAGAACGTTCAGAGAGTCTTGCTCGTTGGGACGTTTTAGGGTGATCCGGAGAATTTCAGCACAATCCGAAACCAAAGGTTATGCGCCGCCAAATGGTACTCCATCTGGCGGCGCATACTAATGATTTAAAAAAACATGTTTAATGAAGTGACATTAGACTCAAATCTATATGAGTTATACATAAATACATTGTGAGTGAAAAAATGGGCCTTAAAACTACGTATACCTTGCTAAGTCATGTATACACAAAAGTAATAAAACGATATATATTGAAAACACTCAAAAAAACATTAATAATGAGAAAAATGTCTTTTTGTGGCATCCTAATGACCTCGAATGGCAATAAAATTTCCGAGAGTCTCGATGTTAGGGTTGTTTTTGGGGTGATCTTGAGAATTTCAACACAATATGAAACCAAAAGTTATGCGCCGCCAAATGGTACTCTATTTGGCGGCGCATCTTTTTGATATAAAAAGCATGTTTAATGAAGTCACATTAGATTAAAAATTATATGCGTTATACATAATTACATTGTGAGTGAAATAATAGGCCTTAAAACAATATGTACCATGCTAAGTCATGCATACAAAAAGAAATAATATGACAGAAATTCAAAATGGTCAAAAGAGCGTCTAAAATTAAACAAAAAAGGCAAAATTGTAGGCTTTCGATGCCTCGTTTCGAAAAATATTTGGGACAAACGGCCTACGGCGGTTTGCCAACGGATAGATTTCGAAAAATACACATTTTAAACAAAAAGGCGACTAAATCGGAACTACGAGTCAAAAGATACGATAGATCTAACATTTCGGCCAAAGACGAATAACACCAAGCACCA
This sequence comes from Rutidosis leptorrhynchoides, assembly GCF_046630445.1. NCBI lineage: Eukaryota > Viridiplantae > Streptophyta > Magnoliopsida > Asterales > Asteraceae > Rutidosis > Rutidosis leptorrhynchoides. The sequence continues at coordinate 6,701,803 of NC_092343.1, forward strand.
CGAACCGTCGGTGGTGTTTGGTGAGTGGTGTGAGTTTTTGAGGAAATATGTCTTTTTCAAAATCTAGATGACCTCGAATGGCAAGAACATTCAGAGAGTCTTGCTCGTTAGGCCGTTTTAGGGTGATCCTGAGAATTTCAGCACAATCCGAAACCAAAGGTTATGCGCCGCCAAATGGTACTCCATCTGGCGACGCATATTAATGATTTAAAAAAGCATGTTTAATGAAGTGACATTAGATCTTAAATCTATATGAGTTATACTTAATTACATTGTTAGTGAAAAAATGGGCCTTAAAACTGCATATACCATGCTAAGTCATGTATACAGAAAAGTAATAATACGATATATATTGAAAACACTAAAAAAAAACATTAATAATGAGAAAAATGTCTTTTTGTGGCATCTTGATGACCTCGAATGACAATAAAATTTCCTAGAGTCTCGATGTTAGGGTCGTTTTAGGGTGATATTGAGAATTTCAACACAATATGAAACCAAAAGTTATGCGCCGCCAAATGGTACTCCATTTGACGGCGCATCTTTTTGATATAAAAAGCGTGTTTAATGAAGTGACATTAGATTAAAATTATATGCGTTATACATAATTACATTGTGTGAGAAATAATAGGCCTTAAAACAATATGTACCATGCTAAGTCACGCGTACAAAAAGAAATAATATGACAGAAATTCAAAATGGTCAAAAGAGCGTCTAAACTTAAACAAAAAAAGGCAAAATTGAAGGCTTTCGACGCCTCGTTTCAAAAAATATCAGGGATAAACGGCCTACGGCGGTTTGCCAACGGATAGATCTCGGAAAAATACACGATTTAAAAAAAACGGCGACTAAATCGGAATTACGAGTCAAAAGATACGATAGATCTAACATTTCGGCCAAAGACGAATAACACCAAGCACCACGAACCGTCGGTGGTGTTTGGTGAGTGGTGTGAGTTCTTAAGGAAATATGTCTTTTTCAAAATCTAGACGACCTCGAATGGCAAGAACGTTCAGAGAGTCTTGCTCGTTGGGCCATTTTAGGGTGATTCTGAGAATTTCAGAACAATCCGAAACCAAAGGTTATGCGTCGCCAAATGGTACTCCATCTGGCGGCGCATATTAATGATTTAAAAAAGCATATTTAATGAAGTGACATTAGACTCAAATCTATATGAGTTATACATAATTACATTGTGAGTGAAAAAATGGGCCTTAAAACTACATATACCATGCTAAGTCATGTATACACAAAAGTAATAATACGATATATATTGAAAACACTCAAAAAAAACATTAATAATGAGAAAAATGTCTTTTTGTGGCATCCTGATGACCTCGAATGGCAATAAAGTTTTCTAGAGTCTCGATGTTAAGGTCATTTTAGGGTGATATTGAGAATTTCAACACAATATGAAACCAAAACTTATGCGCCGCCAAATGGTACTCCATTTGGCGGCGCATCTTTTTGATATAAAAAGCGTGTTTAATGAAGTGACATTAGATTAAAAATTATATGCGTTATACATAATTACATTGTGAGTGAAATAATAGGCCTTAAAACAGTATGTACCATGCTAAGTCACGCATACAAAAAGAAATAATATGACAGAAATTCAAAATGGTCAAAAGAGCGTCTAAACTTAAACAAAAAAAGGCAAAATTGAATGTTTTCGACGCCTCGTTTCGAAAAATATTTGGGACAAACGGCCTACGACGGTTTGCCAACGGATAGATCTCGGAAAAATACACGATTTAAAAAAACGGCGACTAAATCGGAACTACGAGTCAAAAGATACGATAGATCTAACATTTCGGCCAAAGACGAATAACACCAAGCACCACGAACCTTCGGTGGTGTTTGGTGAGTGGTTTGAGTTTTTGAGGAAATATGTCTTTTTCAAAATGTAGACGACCTCAAATGGCAAGAACGTTCAGAGAGTCTTGCTCGTTGGGCCGTTGTAGGGTGATCCTGATAATTTCATTACAATCCGAAACCAAAGGTTATGCGCCGTCAAATGGTACTCTATCTGGCGGTGCATATTAATGATTTATAAAAACATGTTTAATGAAGTGACATTAGACTCAAATCTATATGAGTTATACATAATTACATTGTGAGTGAGATAATGGGCCTTAAAACTACATATGCCATGCTAAGTCATGTATACACAAAAGTAATAATACGATATATATTGAAAACACTCAAAAAAAACATTAATAATGAGAAAAATGTCTTCTTGTGGCATCCTTATGACCTCGAATGGCAATAAAATTTCCGAGAGTCTCGATGTTAGGGTCGTTTTAGGGTGATCTTGAGAATTTCAACACAATATGAAACCAAAACTTATGAGCCGCCAAATGGTACTCCATTTGGCGGCGCATGTTTTTGATATAAAAAGCGTGTTTAATGAGGTGACATTAGATTAAAAATTATATGCGTTACACATAAGTACATTGTGAGTGAAATTATAGGCCTTAAAACAATATGTGCCATGCTAAGTCATGCATACAAAAAGTAATAATATGACAGAAATTCAAAATGGTCAAAAGAGCGTCTCAAATTAATTAAAAAAGGCAAAATTGAAGGCTTTCGACGCCTCATTTCGAAAAATATTTAGGACAAACGGCCTACGGCGGTTTGCCAACGGAGATCTCGAAAAAATACACGATTTAAAAAAACGGCGACTAAATCGGAACTACGAGTCAAAAGATACGATAGATCTAACATTTCGGCCAAAGACGAATAACACCAAGCACCACGAACCGTCGGTGGTGTTTGGTGAGTGGTTTGAGTTTTTGAGGAAATATGTCTTTTTCAAAATCTACACGACCTCGAATGGCAAGAACGTTCAGAGAGTCTCGCTCGTTGGTCCGTTTTAGGGTGATCCTAAGAATTTCAGCACAATCCGAAACTAAAGGTTATGCGCCGCCAAATGGTACTCCATCTGGCGGCGCATATTAATGATTTAAAAAAGCATGTTTAATGAAGTGACATGAGACTTAAATCTATATGAGTTATACATAATTACATTGTGAGTGAAAAAATGGGCCTTAAAACTACATATACCATGCTATGTCATGTATACACAAAAGTAATAACACGATATATATTGAAAACACTCAAAAAACATTAAAATTGAGAAAAATGTCTTTTTGTGGCACCCTGATGACCTCGAATGGCAATAAATTTTCCTAGAGTCTCGATGTTAAGGTCATTTTAGGGTGATATTGAGAATTTCAACACAATATGAAACCAAAACTTATGCGCCGCCAAATGGTACTCCATTTGGCGGCGCATCTTTTTGATATAAAAAGCGTGTTTAATGAAGTGACATTAGATTAAAAATTATATGCGTTATACATAATTACATTGTGAGTGAAATAATAGGCCTTAAAACAATATGTACCATGCTAAGTCACGCATACAAAAAGAAATAATATGACAGAAATTCAAAATGGTCAAAAGAGCGTCTAAACTTAAACAAAAAAAAAGGCAAAATTGAAGGTTTTCGACGCCTCGTTTCGAAAAATATTTGGGACAAACGGCCTACGACGGTTTGCCAACGGATAGATCTCGGAAAAATACACGATTTAAAAAAACGGCGACTAAATCGGAACTACGAGTCAAAAGATACGATAGATCTAACATTTCGGCCAAAGACGAATAACACCAAGCACCACGAACCTTCGGTGGTGTTTGGTGAGTGGTTTGAGTTTTTGAGGAAATATGTCTTTTTCAAAATGTAGACGACCTCAAATGGCAAGAACGTTCAGAGAGTCTTGCTCGTTGGGCCGTTGTAGGGTGATCCTGATAATTTCATTACAATCCGAAACCAAAGGTTATGCGCCGTCAAATGGTACTCTATCTGGCGGTGCATATTAATGATTTATAAAAACATGTTTAATGAAGTGACATTAGACTCAAATCTATATGAGTTATACATAATTACATTGTGAGTGAGATAATGGACCTTAAAACTACATATGCCATGCTAAGTCATGTATACACAAAAGTAATAAAACTATATATATTGAAAACACTCAAAAAAAAACATTAATAATGAGAAAAATGTCTTCTTGTGGCATCCTTATGACCTCGAATGGCAATAAAATTTCCGAGAGTCTCGATTTTAGGGTCGTTTTAGGGTGATCTTGAGAATTTCAACACAATATGAAACCAAAACTTATGCGCCGCCAAATGGTACTCCATTTGGCGGCGCATCTTTTTGATATAAAAAGCGTGTTTAATGAGGTGACATTAGATTAAAAATTATATGCGTTACACATAATTACATTGTGAGTGAAATTATAGGCCTTAAAACAATATGTGCCATGCTAAGTCATGCATACAAAAAGTAATAATATGACAGAAATTCAAAATGGTCAAAAGAGCGTCTCAAATTAAACAAAAAAGGCAAAATTGAAGGCTTTCGACGCCTCATTTCGAAAAATATTTAGGACAAACGGCCTACGGCGGTTTGCCAACGGATATCTCGAAAAAATACACGATTTAAAAAAACGGCGACTAAATCGGAACTACGAGTCAAAAGATACGATAGATCTAACATTTCGGCCAAAGACGAATAACACCAAGCACCACGAACCGTCGGTGGTGTTTGGTGAGTGGTTTGAGTTTTTGAGGAAATATGTCTTTTTCAAAATCTACACGACCTCGAATGGCAAGAACGTTCAGAGAGTCTTGCTCGTTGGGCCGTTTTAGGGTGATCCTAAGAATTTCAGCACAATCCAAAACTAAAGGTTATGCGCCGCCAAATGGTACTCCATCTGGCGGCGCATATTAATGATTTAAAAAAGCATGTTTAATGAAGTGACATGAGGCTTAAATCTATATGAGTTATACATAATTACATTGTGAGTGAAAAAATGGGCCTTAAAACTACATATACCATGCTATGTCATGTATAACACGATATATATTGAAAACACTCAAAAAACATTAAAAATGAGAAAAATGTCTTTCTGTGGCATCCTGATGACCTCGAATGGCAATAAATTTTCCGAAAGTCTCAATATTAGGGTCATTTTAGGGTGATCTTGAGAATTTCAACACAATATTAAACCAAAAGTTATGCACCGCCAAATGGTACTCCATTTGGCGGCGCATCTTTTTGATATAAATAGCATGTTAATGAAGTGACATTAGATTAAAAATTATATGCGTTATATATAATTACATTATGAATGAAATAATAGGCCTTAAAAAAATATGTATCATGCTAAGTCATGCATACAAAAAGAAATAATATGACAGAAATTCAAAATGGTCAAAAAAGCGTCTAAAATTAAACAAAAAAGGTAAAATTGAAGGCTTTCGACGCCTCGTTTCGAAAAATATTTGGGACAAACGGCCTACGTCGGTTTGCCAATGGATATATCTCGAAAAAATACACGATTTAAAAAAAACGGCGACTAAATTGGAACTACGAGTCAAAAGATACGGTAGATCTAACATTTTGGCCAAAGACGAATAACACCAAGCACCACGAACCGTCGGTGGTGTTTGGTGAGTGGTGTGAGTTTTTGAGGAAATATGTCTTTTTCAAAATCTAGACGACCTCGAATGGCAAGAACGTTCAGAGAGTCTTGCTCGTTGGGCCGTTTTAGGGTGATCCTGAGAATTTCAGCACGATCCGAAACCAAAGGTTATGCGCCGCCAAATGGTACTCCATCTGGCGGCGCATATTAATGATTTAAAAAACCATGTTTAATGAAGTGACATTAGACTCAAATTTATATGAGTTATACATAATTACATTGTGAGTGAAAAAATGGGCCTTAGAACTACTGAAAAAACATTAATAATGAGAAAAATGTCTTTTTGTGGCATCCTGATGACCTCGAATGGCAATAAAATTTCCGAGAGTATCGATGTTAGGGTCGTTTTAGGGTGATCTTCAGAATTTCAACACAATATGAAACCAAAAGTTATGCGCCGCCAAATGGTACTCCATTTGGCGGCACATCTTTTTGATATAAATAGCGTGTTTAATGAAGTGACGTTAGATTAAAAATTATATGCGTTATACATAATTACATTGTGAGTGAAATAATAGGCCTTAAAACAATATGTATCATGCTAAGTCATGCATACAAAAAGAAATAATATGACAGAAATTCAAAATGGTCAAAAGAGCGTCTAATATTAAAAAAAAATACAAAATTGAAGGCTTTCGACGCCTCGTTTTGAAATTTTTTTGGGACAAATGGCCTACGACGTTTTGCCAACAGATAGATCTCGAAAAAATACACGATTTAAAAAAAAATGGCGACTAAATCGGAACTACGAGTCAAAAGATACGATAGATCTAACATTTCGGCCAAAGACGAATAACACCAAGCACCATGAACCGTCGGTGGTGTTTGGTGAGTGGTGTGAGTTTTTGAGAAAATATGTCTTTTTCAAAATCTAGACGACCTCGAATGACAAAAACGTTCAGAGAGTCTTGCTCGTTGGGCCGTTTTAGGGTGATCCTGAGAATTTCAGCACAATCCGAAACCAAAAGTTATGCGCCGCCAAATGGTACTCCATCTGGCGGCGCATATTAATGATTTAAAAAAGCATGTTTAATGAAGTGACATTAGACTCAAATCTATATGAGTTATACATAATTACATTGTGAGTGAAAAAATGGGCCTTAAAACTGCGTATACCATGCTAAGTCATCTATACACAAAAGTAATAATACTATATATATTGAAAACACTCAAAAAAACATTAATAATGAGAAAATTTTCTTTTTGTGGCATCCTGATGACCTCGAATGGCAATAAAATTTCTGAGAGTCTCGATGTTAGAGTCGTTTTAGGGTGATCTTGAGAATTTCAACACAATATGAAACCAAAAGTTATGCGCCGCCAAATGGTACTCCATTTGGCGGTGCATCTTTTTGATATAAATAGCGTGTTTAATGAAGTGACATTAGATTAAAAATTATATGCGTTATACATAATTACATTGTGAGTGAAATAATAAGCCTTAAAACAATATGTACCATGCTAAGTCATGCATACAAAAAGAAATAATATGACAGAAATTCAAAATGGTCAAAAAAGCGTCTAAAATTAAACAAAAAAAAAGGCAAAATTGAAGGATTTCGACGCCTCGTTTCGAAAAATATTTGGGACAAACGGCCTACGGTGGTTTGCCAATGGATATATCTCGAAAAAATACACGATTTAAAAAAACGGCGACTAAATCGAAACTACGAGTTAAAAGATACGGTAGATCTAACATTTCGGCCAAAGACGAATAACACCAAGCACCACGAACCGTCGGTGGTGTTTGGTGAGTGGTGTGAGTTTTTGAGGAAATATGTCTTTTTCAAAATCTAGACGACCTCGAATGTTAAGAACGTTCAGAGAGTCTTGCTCGTTGGGTTATTTTAGGGTGATCCTGAGAATTTCAGCACGATCCGAAACCCTAGGTTATGCGCCGCCAAATGGTACTCCATCTGGCGTCGCATATTAATGATTTAAAAAAGCATGTTTAATGAAAGGACATTAGACTCAAATCTATATGAGTTATACATAATTACATTGTGAGTGAAAAAATGGGCCTTAAAACTACATATACTATGCTAAGTCATGTATACACAAAAGTAATAATACGATATATATTGAAAACACTAAAAAAAACATTAATAATGAGAAAAATGTCTTTTTGTGGCATCCTGATGACCTCGAATGGCAATAAAATTTCCGAGAGTCTCGATGTTAGGGTCGTTTTAGGGTGATCTTGAGAATTTCAACACAATATGAAACCAAAAGTTATGCTCCGCCAAATGGTACTCCATTTGGCGGCACATCCTTTTGATATAAATAGCATGTTTAATGAAGTGACATTAGATTAAAAATCATATGCGTTATACATAATTACATTGTGAGTGAAGTAATAGGCATTAAAACAATATGTACCATGCTAAGTTCATGCATACAAAAAGAAATAATATGACAGAAATTCAAAATGGTCAAAAGAGCGTCTAAAATTAAACAAAAAAAGGCAAAATTGAAGGCTTTCGACGCCTCGTTTCGAAAAATAATTGGGACAAACGGCCTACGGCGGTTTGCCAACGGATATATCTCGAAAAAATACACGATTTAAAAATAACGGCGACTAAATCGGAACTACGAGTCAAAAGATACGATAGATCTAACATTTTGTCCAAAGACGAATAACACCAAGCATCACGAACCGTCGGTGGTGTTTGGTTAGTGGTGTGAGTTTTTGAGGAAATATGTCTTTTTCAAACTCCAGACGACCTCGAATGGAAAGAACGTTCAGAGAGTCTTGCTCATTGGGCCGTTTTAGGGTGATCCTGAGAATTTCAGCACAATCCGATACCAAAGGTTATCAGCCGCCAAATGGTACTCCATCTGGCAGCGCATATTAATGATTTAAAAAAGCTTGTTTAATGAAGTGACATTAGACTCAAATCTATATGAGTTATACATAATTACATTGTGAGTGAAAAAAATGGGCCTTAAAACTACATATATCATGCTATGTCATGTATACATAAAAGTAATAATACTATATATATTGAAAACACTCAAAAAAACATTAATGATGAGAAAAATGTTTTTTTGTGGCATCCTGATGACCTCGAATGGCAATAAAATTTCCGAGAGTCTCGATGTTAGAGTCATTTTAGGGTGATCTTGAGAATTTCAACACAACATGAAACCAAAAGTTATGCGCCGCCAAATGGTACTCCATTTGGCGGCGCATCTTTTTGATATAAATAGCGTGTTTAATGAAGTGACATTAGATTAAAAATTATATGCGTTATACATAATTACATTGTGAGTGAAATAAAAGGCCTTAAAACAATATGTACCATGCTAAGTCATGCATACAAAAAGAAATAATATGACAAAAATTCAAAATGGTCAAAAGAGTGTCTAAAATTAAACAAAAAAGGCAAAAATTAAGGCTTTCGACGCCTCATTTCGAAAAATATTTGGGACAAACGGCCTACGGCGGTTTGCCAACGGATAGATCTCGAAAAAATACACGACTTAAAAAAACGGCGACTAAATAGAAACTACGAGTCAAGAGATACGATAGATCCAACATTTCGGCTAAAGACGAATAACACCAAGCACCACGAACCGTCGGTGGTGTTTGGGGAGTGGTGCGAGTTTTTGAGGAAATATGTCTTTTTCAAAATCTAGACGACCTCGAATGGCAAGAACGTTCAGAGAGTCTTGCTCGTTGGGCCATTTTAGGGTGATCCTGAGAATTTCAGCACAATCCGAAACCAAAGGTTATGCGCCGCCAAATGGTACTCCATCTGGCGGCGCATATTAATGATTTAAAAAAGCATGTTTAATGAAGTGACATTAGATTCAAATCTATATGAGTTATTCATAATTACATTGTGAGTGAAAAAATGGGCCTTAAAACTACATATACCATGCTAAGTCATGTATACACAAAAGTAATAATACGATATATATGGAAAAAACTCAAAAAAAAACATTAATAATGAAAAAAATGTCTTTTTGTGCCATCCTGATGACCTCGAATGGCAATAAAATTTCCGAGAGTCTCGATGTTAGGGTCGTTTTAGGGTGATCTTGAGAATTTCAACACAATATGAAACCAAAAGTTATGCGCCGCCAAATGGTACTCCATTTGGCGGCGCATCTTTTTGATATAAAAAACGTGTTTAATGAAGTGCCATTAGATTAAAAATTAGATGCGTTATACATAATTACATTGTGAGTGAAATAATAGGCCTTAAAACAATATGTACCATGCTAATTCATGCATACAAAAAGAAATAATATGACAGAAATTCAAAATGGTCAAAAGAGCGTCTAAAATTAGACAAGAAAGGCAAAATTGAAGGCTTTCGACGCCTCGTTTTGAAAAATAATTGGGACAAATGGCCTACGGCGGTTTGCCAACGGATAGATTTCGAAAAAAATACACGATTTAAAAAAACGACGACTAAATCGGAACTACGAGTCAAAAGATACGATAGATCTAACATTTCGGCCAAAGACGAATAACACCAAGCACCACGAACCGTCGGTGGTGTTTGGTGAGTGGTGTGAGTTTTTGAGGAAATATGTCTTTTTCAAAATCTAGACGACCTCGAATGGCAAGAACGTTCAGAGAGTCTTGCTCGTTGGGCCATTTTAGGGTGATTCTGAGAATTTCAGCACAATTCGAAACCAAAGGTTATGCGTCGCCAAATGGTACTCCATCTGGCGGCGCATATTAATGATTTAAAAAAGCATATTTAATGAAGTGACATTAGACTCAAATCTATATGAGTTATACATAATTACATTGTGAGTGAAAAAATGGGCCTTAAAACTACTGAAAAAACATTAAAAATGAGAAAAATGTCTTTTTGTGGCATCCTGATGACCTCGAATGGCAATAAATTTTCCGAAAGTCTTAATGTTAGGTTCGTTTTAGGGTGATCTTGAGAATTTCAACACAATATTAAACCAAAAGTTATGCACCGCCAAATGGTACTCCATTTGGCGGCGCATCTTTTTGATATAAATATCATGTTAATGAAGTGACATTAGATTAAAAATTATATGCGTTATACATAATTACATTATGAGTGAAATAATAGGCCTTAAAACAATATGTATCATGCTTAGTCATGCATACAAAAAGAAATAATATGACAGAAATTTAAAATGGTCAAAAGAGTGTCTAAAATTAAACAAAAAAAGGCAAAATTGAAGGCTTTCGACGCCTCGTTTCGAAAAATATTTGGGATAAACGGCCTACGGCGGTTTGCAAACGGATAGATCTCGAAAAATACACGATTTAAAAAAACGGCGACTAAATCGGAACTACGAGTCAAAAGATACGATAGATCTAACATTTCGGACAAAGACGAATAACACCAAGCACCACGAACCGTTGGTGGTGTTATGTGAGTGGTGTGCGTTTTTGAGGAAATATGTCTTTTGCAAAATCTAGACGACCTCGAATGGCAAGAACGTTCAGAGAGTCTTGCTCGTTGGGCCGTTTTAGGGTGATCCTGAGAATTTCAGCACAATCCGAAACCAAAGGTTATGCGCCGCCAAATGCTACTCTATCTGGCGGCGCATATTAATGATTTATAAAAGCAAGTTTAATGAAGTGACATTAGACTCAAATCTATACGAGTTATACATAATTACATTGTGAGTGAAATAATCGGCCTTAAAACTACATATACCATGCTAAGTCATGTATACACAAAAGTAATAATACGATATATATTGAAAACACTAAAAAAAACATTAATAATGAGAAAAATGTCTTTTTGTGGCATCCTGATGACCTCGAATGGCAATAAAATTTCCGAGAGTCTCGATGTTAGGGTTGTTTTAGGGTGATCTTGAGAATTTCAACACAATATGAAACCAAAAGTTATGCGCCGCCAAATGGTACTCCATTTGGCAGCGCATCTTTTTGATATAAAAGCGTGTTTAATGAGGTGACATTAGATTAAAAATTATATGCGTTACACATAATTACATTGTGAGTGAAATTATAGGCCTTAAAACAATATGTGCCATGCTAAGTCATGCATACAAAAAGAAATAATATGACAGAAATTCAAAATGGTCAAAAGAGCGTCTCAAATTAAACAAAAAAAGGCAAAATTGAAGGCTTTCGACGCCTCATTTCGAAAAATATTTGGGACAAACGGCCTACGGCGGTTTGCCAACGGAGATCTCGAAAAAATACACGATTAAAAAAAACGGCGACTAAATCGGAACTACGAGTCAAAAGATACGATAGATCTAACATTTCGGCCAAAGACGAATAACACCAAGCACCACGAACCGTCGGTGGTGTTTGGTGAGTGGTGTGAGTTTTTGAGGAAATATGTCTTTTTCAAAATCTAGACGACCTCGAATGGCAAGAATGTTCAGAGAGTCTTGCTCGTTGGGCCGTTTTAGGGTGATCCTAAGAATTTCAGCACAATCCGAAACTAAAGGTTATGCGCCGCCAAATGGTACTCCATCTGGCGGCGCATATTAATGATTTAAAAAAACATGTTTAATGAAGTGACATGAGACTCAAATCTATATGAGTTATACATAATTACATTGTGAATGAAAAAATGGGCCTTAAAAATACATATACCATGCTATGTCATGTATACAGAAAAGTAATAACACGATATATATTGTAAACACTCAAACAACATTAAAAATGAGAAAAATGTCTTTTTGTGGCATCCTAATGACCTCGAATGGCCATAAAATTTCCGAGAGTCTCGATGTTAGGGTCGTTTTAGGGTGATCTTGAGAATTTCAGCACAATATTAAACCAAAAGTTATGCGCCGCCAAATGGTACTCCATTTGGCGGCGCATCTTTTTGATATAAATAGCATGTTTAATGAAGTGACATTAGATTAAAAATTATATGTGTTATACATAATTACATTGTGAGTGAAATAATAGGCCTTAAAACAATATGTATCATGCTAAGGCATGCATACAAAAAGAAATAATATGACAGAAATTCAAAATGGTTAAAAGAGTGTCTAAAATTAAACAAAAAAAAGGCAAAACTGAAGGCTCTCGACGCCTCGTTTCGAAAAATATTTGGGATAAACGGCCTACGGCGGTTTGCAAACGGATAGATCTTGAAAAATACACGATTTAAAAAAACGGCGACTAAATCGGAACTACGAGTCAAAAGATACGATAGATCTAAAACGGTGACTAAATCGGAACTACGAGTCAAAAGATACGATAGATCTAACATTTCGGGCAAAGACGAATAACACCAAGCACCACGAACCGTTGGTGGTGTTATGTGAGTGGTGTGAGTTTTTGAGGAAATATGTCTTTTTCAAAATCTAGACGACCTCGAATGGCAAGAACGTTCAGAGAGTCTTGCTCGTTGGGCCGTTTTAGGGTGATCCTGAGAATTTCAGCACAATCCGAAACCAAAGGTTATGCGCCGCCAAATGCTACTCTATCTGGCGGCGCATATTAATGATTTATAAAAGCATGTTTAATGAAGTGACATTAGACTCAAATCTATATGAGTTATACATAATTACATTATGAGTGAAATAATCGGCCTTAAAACTACATATACCATGCTAAGTCATGTATACACAAAAGTAATAATACGATATATATTGAAAACACTAAAAAAAAAACATTAATAATGAGAAAAATGTCTTTTTGTGGCATCCTGATGACCTCGAATGGCAATAAAATTTCCGAGAGTCTCGATGTTAGGGTTGTTTTAGGGTGATCTTGAGAATTTCAACACAATATGAAACCAAAAGTTATGCGCCACCAAATGGTACTCCATTTGGCGGCGCATCTTTTTGATATATAAAGCGTGTTTAATGAGGTGACATTAGATTAAATATTATATGCGTTACACATAATTACATTGTGAGTGAAATTATAGGCCTTAAAACAATATGTGCCATGCTAAGTCATGCATACAAAAAGAAATAATATGACAGAAATTCAAAATGGTCAAAAAAGCGTCTCAAATTAAACAAAAAAAGGCAAAATTGAAGGCTTTCGACGCCTCATTTCGAAAAATATTTGGGACAAACGGCCTATGGCGGTTTGTAAACGGAGATCTCGAAAAAATACACGATTTAAAAAAAACGGCGACTAAATCGGAACTACGAGTCAAAAGATACGATAGATCTAACATTTCGGCCAAAGACGAATAACACCAAGCACCACGAACCGTCGGTGGTGTTTGGTGAGTGGTGTGAGTTTTTGAGGAAATATGTCTTTTTCAAAATCTAGACGACCTCGAATGGCAAGAACGTTCAGAGAGTCTTGCTCGTTGGGCTGTTTTAGGGTAATCCTAAGAATTTCAGCACAATCCGAAACTAAAGGTTATGCGCCGCCAAATGGTACTCCATATGGCGGCGCATATTAATGATTTAAAAAAGCATGTTTAATGAAGTGACATGAGACTCAAATCTATATGAGTTATACATAATTACATTGTGAGTGAAAAAATGGGCCTTAAAACTACATATACCATGCTATGTCATGTATACAGAAAAGTAATAACACGATATATATTGTAAACACTCAAAAAACATTAAAAATGAGAAAAATGTTTTTTTGTGGCATCCTGATGACCTCGAATGGAAATAAAATTTCCGAGAGTCTCGATGTTAGGGTCGTTTTAGGGTGATCTTGAGAATTTCAGCACAATATTAAACCAAAAGTTTTGCGCCGCCAAATGGTACTCCATTTGGCGGCGCATCTTTTTGATATAAATAGCATGTTTAATGAAGTGACATTAGATTAAAAATTATATGCGTTATACATAATTACATTGTGAGTGAAATAATAGGCCTTAAAACAATATGTATCATGCAAAGTCATGCATACAAAAAGAAATAATATGACAGAAATTCAAAATGGTTAAAAGAGTGTCTAAAATTAAACAAAAAAAGGCAAAATTGAAGGCTCTCGACGCCTCGTTTCGAAAAATATTTAGGATAAACGGCCTACGGCGGTTTGCAAACGGATAGATCTCGAAAAAATACACGATTTAAAAAAAGGCGACTAAATCGGAACTACGAGTCAAAAGATACGATAGATCTAACATTTCGGACAAAGACGAATAACACCAAGCACCACGAACCGTTGGTGGTGTTATGTGAGTGGTGTGAGTTTTTGAGGAAATATGTCTTTTTCAAAATCTAGACGATCTCGAATGGCAAGAACGTTCAGAGAGTCTTGCTCGTTGGGCCGTTTTAGGGTGATCGTGAGAATTTCAGCACAATCCAAAACCAAAGGTTATGCGCCGCCAAATGCTACTCTATCTGGCGGCGCATATTAATGATTTATAAAAGCATGTTTAATGAAGTGACATTAGACTCAAATCTATATGAGTTATACATAATTACATTGTGAGTGAAATAATCGGCCTTAAAACTACATATACCATGCTAAGTCATGTATACACAAAAGTAATAATACGATATATATTGAAAACACTAAAAAAAACATTAATAATGAGAAAAATGTCTTTTTTGGCATCCTGATGACCTCGAATGGCAATAAAATTTCCGAGAGTCTCGATGTTAGGGTCGTTTTAGGGTGATCTTGAGAATTTCAACACAATATGAAACCAAAAGTTATGCGCCGCCAAATGGTACTCCATTTGGCGGCGCATCTTTTTGATATAAAAAGCGTGTTTAATGAGGTGACATTAGATTAAATAGTATATGCGTTACACATAATTACATTGTGAGAGAAATTATAGGCCTTAAAACAATATGTGCCATGCTAAGTCATGCATACAAAAAGAAATAATATGACAGAAATTCAAAATGGTTAAAAGAGCGTCTTAAATTAAACAAAAAAAGGCAAAATTGAAGGCTTTCGACGCCTCATTTCGAAAAATATTCGGGACGAACGGCCTACGGCGGTTTGCCAACGGAGATCTCGAAAAAATACACGATTTAAAAAAAATGGCGACTAAATCGGAACTACGAGTCAAAAGATACGATAGATCTAACATTTCGGCCAAAGACGAATAACACCAAGCACCACGAACCGTCGGTGGTGTTTGGTGAGTGGTGTGAGTTTTTGAGGAAATATGTCTTATTCAAAATCTAGACGACCTCGAATGGCAAGAACGTTCAGAGAGTCTTGCTCGTTGGGCCGTTTTAGGGTGATCCTAAGAATTTCAGCACAACAAAACTATAGGTTATACGCCGCCAAATGGTACTCCATCTGGCGGCGCATATTAATGATTTAAAAAAGCATGTTTAATGAAGTGACATGAGACTCAAATCTATATGAGTTATACATAATTACATTGTGAGTGAAAAAATGGGCCTTAAAACTACATATACCATGCTATGTCATGTATACAGAAAAGTAATAACACGATATATATTGTAAACACTCAAAAAACATTAAAAATGAGAAAAATGTCTTTTTGTGGCATCCTGATGACCTCGAATGGCAATAAAATTTCCGAGAGTCTCGATGTTTGGGTCATTTTAGGGTGATCTTGAGAATTTCAGCACAATATTAAACCAAAAGTTATGCGCCGCCAAATGGTACTCCATTTGGCGGCTGATGTGTTGCACGGAGGATACGAAATAGTACTATTGTTTACTACGAAATGCGACGAAATATTACAAATTACACAAGTTTTATATATTTTACAGATGGAATATACCTAAACCTTACTACAACACTTATAGGCAGTGTACCTAATCGTAGAGTAGTGTAGTTTTTGTAAGTCCGGTTCGTTCCACAGGGAGCTAGTGAAGTCTAACGCTATATTTATTTTAAAAAAATAAAAATATAAAAATATATATATATATATATATACAAGTAGTATTATTATTATAAAAGGGGGGTTTTACCGTTTAATGACTGGTTTGTCGATTTTGAATTTTAAGCGTAAATATAAATGACAATAATTAAAATGCGTAAAATAAATTGCGATAAATAAAATGACAGTAAATAAAATGACAGAAAATAAAAGTACGATGAAAAATACAATAAAACAATTATGCTTATTTAAACTTTCGTAACCATGATGTTTGACTTTTTGATTTTAATTAATTGTCCTGGGTTAATTGTCTTTTGTCCTGGAGTTATTTGATACCTATATGGTTTTTGTCCATAATAGTTCATCAGTCATAATTATAAAATGTTCGGCAAATTTAACCTTATACCCGAAGTCAAATATTCCAACTAATTAGGGAATCGAACTGTAACAAGGTCTTAATACTTTGTTTTGATGATTCACCAGGTTATCGATTGTGTGCAATCCAAGGTTTTAATACTTTGTTAACAATTACACCAATTATCATTGAATGTAATCCACCCCTGTTTTAATTAGTCCATGATTATTAATTTATCCACTTGGCCATAGTGAATAATAAATTACCCAATCCAATTGATTAAATTAAATGATTGTTAAAGATGTTGTATAAACGTCACTAAATAGGACATGCATAATCATTTAATAATTATTAGATTAATTAATTTGAAGATAGGTTCGACAGGCTCCAAGAATTGTCATTCAATTAGACAATACCCCCCTATCTATTAATGGTCCATGGTCAAATCTCCACAAGTGTCGGTCTTTTGTCCATACCCTAATTATGGTACAAAGTTTTAATAACTCAATCTTAATTTTTAGTCCAACATCACGATTACTTCGGCTTAAATAAGCATAATAATAACTTAGTTACTAGACATTAATTTAAAATGGAAAAACATAGCTTACGGTGATTATTTATCGCGTAGCGTTACACGGACAGAGTTCCGACTTAAAACCCATAAAACATTTCTTACAATAACCTTATTATTATTAACTTAAATTAAAATTAAAATTAAAATTAAAATTAAAATTATATATATATATATATATATATATATATATATATATATATATATATATATATATATATACACACGTTGAGAGAGAGAGATATAATGGATATATAAAACGTAAAAATGCGTTGCCTTTTATAGGCAGTTTGGTCCCGGGGACCTCCGCGAGTCGCGGAGGTTTTCTCCATCAATTGCCGCGAGTCGCGGTCCTTCGAAATACAGCTCACATTTGGATTTTTTCTTCTTGCCGACATAATAAATAAATAAATATAATAAATAAATAATTTTAAGAATTATTTAAATATTATATTATATGTATGTGCATAGTTAACTCGTAATTTTTACACCGTTGCGTCGCGCGTTGAGAGTTGACTCATGTCCCGGTTCCGGATTTTCGAACGTCCTTTCGTACTATTTTATATCGTGTACTTTGCATTTTATAACTTGTACTCTTGTCGTTTTTAGACGTTTCTCATCAATAATTTGAACCATTTGAATTGTATCTTGTACATTTGAGCATTTTGGACCTTTTCGTCTTCAAATCGTCATTTTCGCCTTTTGTCTTCGCACTTATTTAATATAAACGATTATTACTTGAAAATGGAACAATTGCAACTAAAATCTTGTCTTTCTTGGGGGATAATGCTATGAAATATATGTTCATTTTTAGCGTTATCAATATCCCCACACTTGAGCGTTGCTTGTCCTCAAGCAATACAGTCTTGAAATAAAAATATACTTCACACGAATCACTTCTTTATTCTTCACACTTTGTACATCAGTGATTTTGATAGAGCGGTATAAACAATGATAGTAACGATAGAACCATGGTTAAAGGTGGGTGTGTCATCCACAGTTGCCTCGGGTTTAGGTCAACGACACTTGCAATCAAATAGCCAATTTACTTTCGGTTTCCAAAGCAAAGTCCACATTTGAAAGGCGGTTTAAAGTCCCACATGACAATGAAAATTTAGATCCTTAAGGAAATTGGATCTTTATGAAAACTTTTGATCTTTTGAAAATTCATTCTAGCTTTTACCCTAGATAAGTTTTCCGGAATAACCCTTCACCGGTGTTTGCAAAATGTTTTTGTGGGTTTTGTGGGTTTCAGATTTGAAAATTTTAGCTCAACACTTGAAGTTTTGTGTCACCCACTTGCTAACCTTGTATTAGGAAAGCAACACGTCCAGTTTACTTGCCCCGTATATTACCTTTCGATAAACTACCGTCCGGTTGTAAAGGAAAGCGATGAACAAGCAACTGTTAAGGCAATGTCCTGTGACATGCAGATGATTATGGTCTTTAACGTGTCGAATGCTAGTACTATCCTTGGTAGGAGCAATAGTAAAGATCATCCTATGATTTTTCGGTCTGGCACAAGGTCCTGTCTCTGACCATGCTATGCAACCACCGTTCTTACAGTTGACACCCGATTTGGTTCAGGTGACCTAATGAATTCCGTTGAACTCCTAGGATTTTACGTTCAATGGTAATGAACGCATTGAAAATGGGTTTTCAGAAAACAAATCGGTTTGTAATTTTGATCAAAATATTTTCTCGTTCAAGCTCGAGTTTAGATATCATCGAATTCCATGAGTTTGAATTCTCAATCTTTAAGGTCAATCTCAAGGATTGAATAATATCATTCTTAAAAGCTGATTTTTTATCTTTAAGGAGATTATCCTTTCTGGGGATCTGATTCATTAGTCTTATCAAGCTAATTTGCACGGTGCCCCCCATTGTACGAGATAAATCCTTCTCATGGTTAGGATAAATCTGACCACCTGGCGACCCTGTTTGATGCTGAGGTCCGTGGATTTTCTACTGATTTTAGTGATGACTTTTCTAGATTTTTCGTCAACCTACAGCTGGTCTGGACGACAACTTCATGACCTAAATCAAGAAGCGCGTGTCTTTTTCGGAAGACTTTACTTCCTTTTAATGATGGAATTGATTCATCGTGTAGATTCATCTTTCTTTCAAATATATTACAGTAAATTGGGTAAAACTGATTAGTATCGTCAAAAAAAAGCACATGCAGTAACTTTACAGAAGCATGTGATAGATAGTTTTTAATTGAATAACTTGGTACATTCTCCCCACACTTAGTTTCTTTCTTTGCCTTTTTATTCTCCTCTATTCCATTTTTAAATGAATTCTAACGTTTTGGGTTGTTTCTCAATTTATGTCCTTTTTGAGGTAACGACAATTTTGGCTCAATGACCTAGTTTTCATCGTTCATAAATATGTATAAACATGATTTTGAATTCATTTAGTTGAAAATTTTGAAAAAATTTACTAGAATTGGGTAGTCAGTATATAAGACTAGGGATGTTGCACTAGATTCTAATACAACTACTGCGTTACTAGTATTTTTAATGGTAACCAAGTGTTAAAAAAAAAAAAAATTAAACATCCGAAAGAATTTAACCCCTTCCCACATTTAAGATCTTGCAATGCCCTCATTTGCAAGAAATCAGTAACAATTTAAATTATTGAGGGTGATTAGCGTAGAAAAGTGATTAAATTTTACCAAAGTTTCCAAACATATTGTTGTTTGTGTTGAATGATAAATGGTGCACATCATTTGTTCATTCCGTTTGTTGTTACATCACATATATTTTGCATCTTGTCGTCAAAATTAGTTGCTTTTGTTGAACTTAATGCCAGTCTTTGAAAACGCGTTGTTTTACCCTGTTGTGTACATAAGATACAAACATATATATACATATTTTTGAAGTTTGGTATATTACCCCACATTCAAAAATTAATAAAATCTAGTATTAAAAGTTAGAAAATTATCAAAACTAATACAATACAAACATAAATGTTAAGTGTATCAAACATTACAAATATAAAATAACTAAAACTAAATAAACTAAGGTTGATTTTGATACCAGTAGGGGTTCCATTCATAACCGTATGTGTTAAGAAATGCTTCAGCTGGGTTATAAGTAGGATACGGTGGATGGATCGCTATAGACCAGGGAGGAAATACGGGCTTTGGAGTAGGAAAATAGCGTATACATGCATATTGGCAATAAGCCATGATGTGGTTTTGATGTTCTTGCCAATCTTCAAATGCTCGATGTCTAGCATTTTCATATTCTTGTAAAGCTATACACCTTTGTAATTCGGTCATTTCATTACCTCCTCCCACATTACCTTGCTGTTGACCTCTCTCAACCTGTGGATGTCTCCCAACATATGGTACTACGGCATTATTTCGCCTTTTCAAGACCTTAGCACCATGATATACATTTAAACCAATTGTGTCGTGGGGTTCTGGTTCTTCTTCTAATAATCCCCCCGACTTATATCCACATCAAGATACTCAGCAATTAATGTAATAAATATACCACCTCCTATTATACTGTTCGGTCTCAAACCCCTAACTATAGCTGATAAATAATAACCCACATAATAAGGTATACTTACAGCACTTTGTCGGTCTCGAATACACATATGGTAAAATAAATCTTGTTCATTTACCTTTTCTTTGTTCTTACCCCTCTGTGTAATCGAATTCGCAAGAAACTTGTGAATTACTCTTAACTCGGCTCTATCTATATCCGTATAAGAGTAATCTCCCCCTTTAAATCGGTGATGGCTAGTCATTTGACTCCATACCCCATGTGTATCAAAATTTTCATCTATTCTCCTACCATTCAATATCAACCCTTGACAATCGGCGGATGCGAGCTCCTCAGGCGTATATATACGTAAAGCCTGAGCCATGTCTAGCAGAAACATGTGGCGCATCGAACCTCCTAACAAAAATCTAAGAAAAGTCGGATCGGTTAAAGTAGCTACCCGATCATTTATTTCTATACTACATAATAATTCTTCACACCAAACTTTATATACAGACCTACGTGTGTTGAAAAATTGTACCCAGTCGTCAAAAGTGGAATTACCATACCTTTGCGTAAGTAATTCTCTAATCCGTTCGGCCAATCCTATGGCTTCTAACGGTTCCCATTCTATTACTCTAGGTACTTCAACAGCCTTAGAATGAAGAGTGTGCAAGGACCTTTGGTATTTTGGATAATCAATCCAACGTCTGTCTAATCTTAAGTTCGGGTGCAAATTTTCTTCGTGCATATCTGAAAATGTCATAATCGGATGAGTTAAATTCTGTTTGTACATGTTATCAATATCCCGTTGATTAGCATTTTCAGGAGGAGCAAAGCGAGCTTGGGATGAAGATTCACCCCTTTCATTCTGCAAAACACATCAAACACAAAAATTGTGCATCCAAACATGCATTAGTGTTTGATAATGCCAAAAATGAACACATATTTTATAGCATTATTCCCCAAGAAAGACAAGATTTTAGTTGCAATTGTTCGATTTACAAGCGATATTCGTTTAAATATTAAAAAGTGAAGACAAAAGGTGAAAATGACAAATTGAAGACAAAAAGGTCCAAAGAGCTAAAAAGTACAAGATTCAATCAAAAAGGTTCGAATTATTGATGAGGAACGTCTCAAAATGACAAGAGTACAAGTTACAAGACGCAAAGTACGCGATTTAAAATAGTACGCGAAGACGTCCGAAAATCCGGAACCGGGACCTGAGCCTAGAAGAAACGCCCGACGCAACGGACCAAAAATATCTACTCAACTATGCATATAAATATAATATAATATATAAATAATTATTAAAATTATTTATATATTTATATTATTTATTTATTATGTCGGCAAGCTAGCATCCAAATGATCCTGAGCTGGAAATCACGGCCATGCGAGTCGCATGGCCTAATGCCCATTCTCATGCGACTCGCATGAGTACCTTTTCCAGGCCACATTCTATTTAAAGCGACTTCGGGTTCCGTTTTATTTACACCATATTATACCAAATAATATCTATCTTTCTCTCTTATGTATAACATAAATAAATAAATTTATAATTTTAATTTTAATAATAATAAGGTTATGTTAAGGAGTGTTTTGAGTGTATAATCCGAATTTCTGCCCGTATAATATTACTCTATATTATTAATCACTGTAAGTTATGTATATATTATTTTCATTAATGTCTAGTAGCTAAGCCGTTATTATGCTTATTTAATACCGAAGTAATCACGATGTAAGGCTAACACTAAAATTGGGGTAATTGGACTATGGACCATAATTGGGGTTTGGACAAAAGAACGACACTTGTGGAAATTAGACTATGGGTTTTTAATGGGCTTTATGTTTAATTAACGATACCTCGTTAATTTTATATAAAGGTTATAGTTTTATGTATCTATAAATATCCATATACGCCTATCGGATACGGTGGGCGGGATATTTATAAGTACATCTTATTGTTCATTTGACCGGAAACGGGGGGTGAATTATTGGCCACTAGAATAGTTGAAACAGGGGTGGATTACATTCAAGGGTAATTGGTGTAATTGTTAACAAAGTATTAAAACCTTGGAATACACGCAGTCGTTAACCCGGTGTATTCATTAAAACAAAGAATTAAGACCTTGTTACAGTTTAAGTCCCCAATTAGTTGGAATATTTGACTTCGGACATAAGGACTATTTGACGAAGAACCTCGCTTTTATAATTATGCCCGTTGGACCATTATGGATAAAACCGTATGGACATCTTGAATAATCCAGGACAAAGGACAATTAACCCATTGAACTAAATTAAAATTAATACGCCGAACATCATGATTATGGAAGTTTAAATAAGCATAATCCCTTTAATTTCATATTTAATTGCACTTTTAATTATCGCACTTTAATTTCTGTCATTTAAATTATCGTTATTTACTTTACTCTTTAAATTAAGTTTTAAGTTATTTTTAATATTTTGTTTTAGGATTTAACTGTATTTTTAAGTTTTAAAAATCGACAAACCGGTCATTAAACGGTAAAAAAAACCCCCCTTTATATATTTATAATACTACTACTTAATATTTATATATTTTTATATTTTTCTTTTTATTGTGCGTTTAACTTCTCGAGTGTTCCCTGTGGAACGAACCGGACTTACTAAAAACTATACTATAATACGATTAGGTACACTGCCTATAAGTGTTGTAGCAAGGTTTAAGTATATCCCACTCGATAAATAAATAAATAACTTGTGTAAAATTGTAGCATATTTAATAGTATTTCGCACTAAAAATAATACTATTTCGTACCCCTTCGCTCCCACATCAAGTATTTTTGGCGCCGCTGCCGGGGAACATCGAAGCGAAACGTCAAAATATAAAAAAAAAAAAAAATCTTATTAAGTTTTAATTAGTTTTTGTATTAAATATATAATTTTGTTTAAATTTTTAAAAAATTAAAAATTAAAAATCTATTTAACCGAAAAAAAAAAAAATATTTTTAGAGTCTATTTTAAGTTTTACAAAATATTAAAGTATTTGTATTTTATTTTTGTATTTTATTAAGTTTTATTTTAATTATATATATATATATTATTTTAATTATAAAACAGAAAAGAAAAATAAATATTAAAAATCACGTGACCTGTCAAATTGAACCTGTCAACTGAACCGGTTCAGCCAAGTCATGCGACTCGCATGACTTTCTGAGCAGATCCACGCGACTCGCATAGCGAGTGCTGACAGGCCACAAACAACCCTAAAAAACGCATTAATTACGGAGTAATATAAAATTATTATTATTAAAACCCTAAATTATTATTATTATTATATTTAGTTTTTAATTTAGTTTTTATATTTACTTTTATATTTAGTTTTTTAAAATATATAAACTTAATACTTTTATTATAAAATATAAAAATAATATTTTTATAAAATCTAATATTTTTATAACTTTTTGTAACTTTTATATTTTTGTATCCTTTATTTATTTTAGCGTAATTTTTGTATTTTCTTCGTTCGTACTTAGTTTTTAGTCTAGTTTTCTGCCGTAGTTTTATTTTTATTTCTAGAATTTTTAGGATTGCCGTAAAATCCCTTAAGTGCTTATTCCTTAGATTAAGTTTTAGGTGCTTTAGAATTTTGCGACGCCATTTTTCGTGCTATTTTTCTTATTATTCGACGCTTTTACCTATGTATCAATTACAATTCCAAGTAGTGATCTCCATTTGCAATTTTAATTTTAAGATAATAGTCGTTATAAGGATCGATTAGTTGAGTGTTTTAAAAGTGATACAAGCTACTCTTCGCCTTTTTCATTTTTCGACACTTTTCGACGCGCAATCTATTTCTTCCTTATTTCTCGACATTCTAGCTATAGGATATAGAATTTTATCTACTTCTTATCTAATATTTTTTAAACGGAAAGAGAAATTATCTAAGTGGTTAAATTAATAGACGTTGACATTTTTCTAGTTCGTAGTAATAGTTGGATTTGTACGTGGAACGGGTTGTTGGAGCCAAACAGTCCTCAATTATATTGAGACCAAACGAATCCTGCCCCTCTGCTGCATCTTTTGGCTATTCGAAACGTGGGCAAAAATCAGAAAAGTCTATTAATTGGATAGCTTATATAAGTTTTTCTTATTATTTTTATAACTAATAGGATATTCTGTGAATGCACCGAGCAAGACGTTCGTCGCCGGTCATACGTTCGCCGCCTGTAACTCGATCAAGACATCGTTTAACAAATATCGCCGCCGTTGATTTTTCTTTAAACTCGCCATCAAGTCGACCAAATACTCAAACTCAAATTTCCGATAATCCAGTTTTAGAAACAAACATCACAATTGAGAATCCGGAGAATACTCAGGGATAATTCCAAGACCCTGATCCACTAATTATTCCTGCGGAACCTCCAATCATTCAAACGGAGATTGTTGAGGAAGAAAACATTAAATCAGAAACTTCTAGTGATTCAGAAACAACACTTCCAATCATGGAAAATTTAGAACCTCTAAGTATGGAAGACCGAATGAGAGCTAAACGTACTGGCCAAGGTCATGCAATTACTCAACCAAACGTTAATGCGCCAGATTATGAAATCAAAGGACAAATTCTACACATGGTAACTAACCAATGCCAATTCAGTGGTGCGCCGAATGAAGATCCGAACGAACATCTTCGTACGTTAAATAGAATTTGTACACTATTCAAAATCCGAGAAGTGGAAGACGAACAAATCTATCTCATGTTATTTCCCTGGACTTTAAAGGGAGAAGCCAAAGATTGGTTAGAATCGTTACCAGAAGGGGCGATTGACACATGGGACGTTTTAGTTGAAAAATTTCTTAAACAATTCTTTCCGGCATCCAAAGCCGTAAGACTTCAAGGAGAAATTGTTACATTCACACAAAAGCCAAATGAAACTCTATATGAGGCGTGGACAAGATTTGGAAAGTTGTTAAGAGGATGTCCGCAACATGGTTTAGATACTTATCAAATAGTGCAAATATTCTACCAAGGTTGTGACATCACTACAAGGAAGGACATCGACATAGCAGCCGGTGGTTCCATTATGAAGAAAACCGCAACCGAAGCTTATAAAATCATTGATAACACTGCTTCCCACTCACATGAGTGGCACCAAGAAAAAGATATCGTTAGATCATCTAAAGCAGCTAGAGCCGATTCTAGCCATGACTTAGATTCCATTTCCGCAAAGATAGATGCTTTCGAGAGACGAATGGAAAAGATGACTAAAGATATTCACGCTATACGAATTAGTTGTGAGCAGTGTGGAGGACCACATTTGACAAAATATTGTCTCAGTATTGAACAAACAATGGAACAAAGAGAGAATGTTTCATACATGAATCAAAGGCTTGGAAATAATTATCAGAATAATTATCAACCGCCAAGACCTAACTACAATCAAAACCAGAACTATAACCGAAATATTCCATACAACTAACAAGGTCCTAGCAATCAACAAGTATCTAACAATACTTACAATCAGCAAAGACCTATTTTTCCGATTAAACCACCACAAACCGATGAGAAAAAGCCAAATTTAGAAGATATGATATCAAAGCTAGTTGAATCTCAAACGCAGTTTTTCACATCACCAAAACAAACCAATCAACAAAATGCTCAAGCATTTAGGAATCAACAAGCTTCGATTCAAAATTTGGAACAAGAAGTGAGCAACCTAGCAAGGTTGATAGGTGAAAGAAAACCGGGAAGTTTACCGAGCGATACAAATGCTAACCCCCGGAATGAAACAGCTAAAGCCATTACCACAAGAAGTGGTATTACACTTAAACCACCTGAAATACCTGTAAATTCAGATGATTCTATTCCAACTCCACAAGAACCACAATCCGAGCAAGAAAAGGAAAAAGAACCGGTAGTTGAAAAGGTTAATGAAGATAACACAGTTAAGGCTAAACCTTATGTTAAACCGTACCAACCACCACTTCCTTACCCGAGTAAAATGAGAAAAGAAATACTTGAAGCCGAGCAATCCAAGTTTTTGGATATGTTTAAACAAATAAATGTAAATCTTCATTTCATTGATGTGATTTCAGGAATGCCAAGGTATGCTAAATTTTTGAAAGATCTAATCACAAATAGAAAGAAAATGGAAGAACTCTCGGCTGTCACAATGAATGCAAATTGTTCAGCAGTGCTGTTGAATAAGATACCCGAAAAACTCTCTGATCCAGGAAGTTTCACAATTCCATGTTTTCTGGGTAGTCTTAGTTCAATAGAAGCATTGGCAGATTTAGGTGCTAGTATAAATTTAATGCCGTATTCACTATACGCTAAACTAGACCTTGGAGAATTGAAACCAACAAGAATAAGCATACAACTAGCCGATCGTTCAGTAAAATATCCTAGAGGGATAATGGAGAATATGCTAGTTAAAGTTGGTAATTTAGTATTTCCAGTAGATTTTGTTATTCTGGACATGGAAGAAGATTCTCGAGTTCCTCTCATAATAGGAAGACCATTTTTAAACACGGCTAAAGCAATAATAGACGTGTTCAATAAGAAACTGACCCTAAGTATAGAGGACGAGAGTGTTACCTTTTTCAGTAGATAGAGCCATGCAACAACCGCAATCTGCAGATGATACATGCTATTATATTCAAACTGTAGATCCATATGCTGAATTGTTAGAAGAATTTCCAGAATTACAAGGAACGGGAGAATGTTCGGTAGGAGAAGGAACTGAACCAATTGATGAAGCTGAAATGTTAGCTACACTTATGGATAATGGATATGAACCAACAACAGAAGAAATTCAAATGTTAAAAGAGGAAGACCGATATCGATACAAATCATCGATAGAAGAAC
The DNA here is from genome assembly GCF_046630445.1 of Rutidosis leptorrhynchoides. Classification (NCBI taxonomy): domain Eukaryota; kingdom Viridiplantae; phylum Streptophyta; class Magnoliopsida; order Asterales; family Asteraceae; genus Rutidosis; species Rutidosis leptorrhynchoides. The sequence continues at coordinate 6,729,364 of NC_092343.1, forward strand.
CACCAACTTTAGAGTTAAAGCCACTTCCAACCCATTTGGAATACGCTTATTTACATGGTGAATCTGAATTACCTGTAATAATATCGTCTTCTCTCACAAACGATGAAAAATCTCGACTCATTTCTGTGCTAAAAGCTCATAAACCAGCTATTGCGTGGAAGATTCATGACATCAAAGGCATAAGTCCTTCGTATTGCACTCATAAAATCCTTATGGAAGAAGGTCATAAAACGTATGTGCAACGCCAACGAAGACTAAACCCTAATATGCAAGATGTTGTTAAAAAGGAGATAATTAAACTGCTAGATGCAGGTTTAATTTATCCAATTTCTGATAGTCCATGGGTAAGCCCAGTTCAATGCGTACCGAAGAAGGGTGGCATGACTGTCATCACAAATGAAAAAGATGAGCTTATTCCTACTAGGACTGTAACAGGATGGCGTGTTTGTATTAATTATAGAAAATTAAATGACGCCACCAGAAAAGATCACTTTCCATTACCTTTCATTGATCAAATGTTAGAAAGATTAGCCGGAAACAGTTACTATTGTTTTTTAGATGGTTTTTCCGGATACTTTCAAATTCCAATAGCACCCGAAGATCAAGAGAAAACTACATTCACGTGCCATTATGGTACTTTTGCTTACAAACGAATGCCATTTGGACTTTGCAACGCCCCTGCAACCTTTCAAAGGTGCATGATGGCAATTTTTCACGACATGATAGCAGAATGCATGGAAGTTTTCATGGATGACTTTTCAGTCTTCGGTGATACATTTGAATCATGTTTAGTAAATCTTGAACGAATGCTAATTAGATGCGAAAAATCAAATCTAGTTCTTAATTGGGAGAAATGCCATTTCATGGTTAAAGAAGGCATCGTTCTTGGTCATAAAATTTCAAAGAAAGGAATTGAAGTGGATAGAGCTAAAGTAGATGTAATTGCTAAACTTCCACATCCCACCAATGTTAGAGGAGTTAGGAGTTTTCTAGGGCATGCCGGTTTTTACCGACGTTTTATAAAAGATTTTTCTAAGATTGCCACTCCTTTGAATAAACTCCTAGAGAAGGATGCTCCATTCATCTTTTCGGATGAATGCATCAAATCTTTTAATATTCTTAAAGAGAAACTCACTAATGCGCCAATCATGATAACACCAAATTGGAATCTACCATTTGAACTCATGTGTGATGCAAGTGATTTTGCAATGGGAGCTGTTTTAGGACAAAGGATTGAAAAACGATTTCAACCTATTTATTACGCCAGTAAGACGTTACAAGGAGCACAAACGAATTACACAACTACTGAAAAAGAACTCCTTGCTATTGTCTTTGCTTTTGACAAATTTCGTTCATATCTCGTTCTATCTAAAACAATAGTCTATACCGATCATTCTGCTCTTAGATACTTATTTTCGAAGCAAGATGCCAAACCACGATTAATTCGTTGGATCTTACTCTTACAAGAGTTCGATATTGAAATCCGAGACAAAAAGGGAGCAGAAAATCTCGCAGCCGATCATCTTTCTCGTCTTGAGAATCCCGATTTAGAAGTTCTAAATGAATCGGCCATTCAAGATAACTTTCCCGACGAATATCTATTGAAGATAGATTATAGTGAAATTCCATGGTTTGCTGACTTTGCAAACTACTTAGTATGTGGATTCCTTGAAAAAGGTTTGTCGTACCAAAAACGAAAGAAATTCTTTAGTGATATAAAACACTATTTCTGGGAAGATCCACATTTGTTCAAAAGATGTCCCGATGGAATAATACGCCGATGCGTATTTGGAGAAGAAGCCAATCAAATCTTAAACCATTGTCACACAGGACCAACAGGAGGGCATTATGGGCCTCAACTCACAGCAAGAAAAGTCTTCGATGCTGGATTCTATTGGCCTACAATTTTCAAAGATGCACACCTTCTTTGCAAATCCTGTGATGCATGTCAAAGGGCCGGAAAAATAAGTCAACGTGATGAAATGCCACAAAATGTCATTCAAGTATGTGAAGTATTTGACATTTGGGGTATTGACTTTATGGGTCCATTTCCAAAATCTCATAATAATCGCTACATTCTCGTTGCCATTGATTATGTATCTAAATGGGCGGAAGCACAAGCTCTCCCAACTAACGATGCACGAGTTGTAGTCAATTTCTTAAAACGTCTTTTTGCAAGGTTTGGAGCACCGAAAGCTTTAATAAGTGATCGGGGAACTCATTTCTGTAATAATCAACTTGAGAAAGTTCTCAAACGTTATGGAGTAACTCATAAAATCTCAACCGCTTATCATCCACAAACAAGTGGACAAGTTGAAAATACTAACCAAGCATTAAAGAGAATTCTAGAGAAAACAGTAGGATCAAATCCGAAGGAATGGTCCATGAAATTGGAGGATGCACTCTGGGCTTTCAGAACAGCCTACAAAACTCCAATTGGAACCACACCTTTTAAACTCGTTTACGGAAAAGCATGTCATCTTCCAATAGAAATTGAACACAAAGCATTTTGGGCTTTGAAGACATGTAATCTTGATTTACATGAAGCCGGACGTTTACGATTAAGTCAACTTAACGAATTGGAAGAATTAAGGAATGAAGCTTATGAAAATTCGTTAATCTTTAAAGAAAGAACGAAGAGATGGCATGATAAAAGAATCAGAAGTTGTAAAGATTTTAGAGAAGGAGACCGAGTTCTTCTTTTCAATTCACGATTCAAGCTATTTCCCGGAAAATTGAAATCAAGATGGTCTGGACCATTCACAGTCAAAAGAGTTTTCCCATACGGAACAATAGAGTTGATAGATTCAAATGGAGTTGAATTTAAGGTTAATGGTCACAGAGTTAAACATTACATACATGATCCAATGGAAGTTGACAATGAAGTTAGCCATAATTTCATTACCAAAGAAAATCCTCAGAATGAAACCATAAATATGTTATCAACAACATATAAAAAGCAAACATTGAAAGAAGAGGAAGCATCAAACTGGAGTGATGAAGAAGAATTTCTATACAAACCACCTACTCTAAGAAACAAAGAAAAACAAGAAGTTGAAGAACCAAGAAAAGATCACCAAGATAAGGTTAACAAACCAACTGTTCCTACCAAGGTGGGAGATCCAGGTGAATTTATCATTTCTTGTTTACTTAAAGATGGTGCTGTGTATAACGGACTCGCAGATTTAGGAGCAAGTGCAAATGTTATGCCACTTTCCTTACACAAAAGATTAGGTGCAGGTAAATTAAAACCAACCAAACTAAAAGTTCAAGTATTCGACCAAACCATTAAACACCCGGTTGGAATAGCAAACAACTTGATTGTTAAAGTGGGAAGTCTGACCTTTGTTGCAAACTTCATAGTCATTAATATGGAGGAAGATCTTAATATTCCTCTAATTTTAGGTCGCCCATTTTTAGCAACAACCGACGCGTCTATTGATGTAAGAATTGGTAGAATAACACTTAGGGATGGAGATGAATCAGTTACCTTTGTGAACAGAAAGTTTAGACCTCCACCAACCAAAACTGTTGAACCAATAGAAATGTCTAAGTGTGGGGAAGATAAAGAAACACCTGTTAAGGAACCGATAACGAAGAACCCCGATGATGATATGAAAGTAGAAAAATCCGTTATTAAAAGTTCAACGAAGATACTTTATCACCGGATTCTAGATGCTAGAAATAGGGGGAACTTTGAGTTATGTAACCGATTATTATTCAATTCATCACCTAGAGAAAGAGGGATGTTAGTTGAATATATAAATTTTAGAGGAGAAGTCATGAATTGGCTTAGAACAAAATTCAAGAATGAAGATGAAGCTAATCATAAATTTGATACCACAGCTAACTAAGTGTGGGGAGAATCGAGTCTTTTTAAGGAAAATATGAATATCTGTTAGAGTTAGATTGTCTGTTTTCGTGTACTTTTCGAAAATGGAACCCGATTGGTCTTTCCCTAGCAGACCCTAAAGAACTAGTCTTCTCCCCCCATTCTGAATTTTTATTTTTTTTAGGTTTTTCAAGATGAAGAATTCCTTTGATCTGAACCATGGTTTACTGCTACATGCTATGATCACCAAACGTAATAATGACGAACTCCCGAGTGAACTCGTATCCGTAATAAGAGAAAGAATGGACATAGAAAGAAAAGAACTCAGGAACGATTATAATAAGATGCACTTTGGTAAAGGATGTAACGACCCGGATTTTTCCGATCGTTTTACACTTATAAGATTAATATTTACATAAATTAAAACTTACCAACATGATAAGCAATCTAAATTGTTGAGATTTATGATTTTGAAAAGAGTTTTACATAACGTTTAACCGTCTAGTTTGACCGATGATATCACGAACTATACAATATATGTTAATTATACGTTTGTGTATATATATGTATATATACATATTTAACATGATCTAAGGATGTTTAAATATCTCATTTTGTATTAATAACAATAAGTTATAAGTATATTTTGAAACTACTAACTTAAGCTTTCAAAACGATAACTATACGTAACGTTATTTGACATAAATACTTACGACCTATAATGTTTATACATATATCGTATATATAATGTATTTAATCACTTTTAAAGACTTAAATACATAAAACAATATAAGTATATTCACAAAAGATAGCTATATTTGAATCCTCATTCCATTTTTCACAAGATTTCTATACGTATATCTAGAGTATATGTACTCGTATCATACCTAGCTTCTATACGTATTTACTATTGGTATAAACACATCAAATCACCACCAACCAGCCCTTGTTCATGCCTTATGTATAAGGTAACTACTTTTGTTATTTAGTATGACAATTTCACATGATTAAAAGATCTTTTCACAAAATTACAAACTTATACACCTTTTACACCACCATAAATACATGCATCCATTTTCAATTTTTGGAACATCATTTCTCTAGCTAAACACACACACTTACTAGCCTCATGTCTCTCTAAGAACTCCAGCAAAAATCCTCTCAAGAATCACCTTAAACACCACCATAAAAAGATCAACAAAAACACTACAAAAAATACAACTTTCAATTCAAGTTTATGTCTTAAGTTGCTTCCAATCTTTCATCCAATTTCATCACTCTTTTGGTTCTAGGTTTTTACTCCTCTTTTAAAGCAATCTTGTCCAAGTAACTTGAGGTAGTAACTTTGTTCATAACCTTATTCGATTCATATATATATAGCTATCTTATTGTATGGTATACAATTTTAACAACAAAAACATAGTTTGAATGATTTCAAACTTGTTTGCAAACTAAATAGATTCTTCTAACTTAACTTTTAAAATACTTCAATACCTGTAATATAACTTAAATATATGCTAATTTAACAAGGTATAACTTGGTTTTTCAAAGAATACCTTAAAAACTGTTTTTATGACGTCGGAGTGCAACCGGGGGCTGTTTTGGGTTGGATAATTAAAAACCATCTTGAACTTTGAATTGGAGGTTTATATTCTGGAAAAATGATATTTCTTATGAATATGTTAACACATAAAAATTTCATGATTTAATTCAAAGTATAAGTATTTTTAGAAAAATGGTCATTAAATGATGTTTTTGTAACAAAAATGATTAACTTCATAAGTTTCACCAAAATTTGACCTATGACCTGTGATTTCGAATACAAACTAAGGTATTTACAATTCATATTCTTAAAGAGGGACTCGATCCAAGGAAGTGGAAAGTTGAATCAACGAAAACGGAGTTGTAACGAAGAAATTATGACCAAAACAAAATCGGATATCCAAGACTAGTTTAGCCACGAAAATAATTGGAGAAAATTAAATAAATCACATCTTCCTAAAGTAACATGATATTTTATACATATGTACTCATAATTTAATTTTATATGGTTCAGGATCACCCGTAAACAATACGAGAAGATTAATCATAAGATCCCATGATTGTACGCAACACGTCATTTGACAACACCGGTACTTTATGTACGCAACACGTCATTTGACAACACCGGTACCGTGGGTCAAGATTAATCTCGACCAATACATATACGATGGGGGTTTTATTTATTTCATTGGGGGTTTATTAAACAACTAAATATGAACCATTAAAATTGAATTACTAACATCGGACTGCTAACTACGGACTAAGGAATTATTAAAAGTATTAAAAGTATTATAAGTATATATATGTGACGATTGTTTAAAAAGAAAATGTATTGATATATTATATATGGATAGGTTCGTGATATCAATCGGAGACCAAGTCGAAATTACATATCTTCAAGACAAAAGTGAGTATATAGTCCCTTTTAAACTCTAAATATTTTTGGGCTGAGAATACATGCGCTATTTTTATAAATGATTTACGTTATGGACACAAGTGATCAAAAATATATTCTACGTTGAGTTGTACCACTGGCATACTTCCCTGTAGCTTGGTAACTACTATTTACAGCGGTATTGTAAACGCGAATCCTGTTGATAGATCTATCGGGCCTGACAACCCCAACCGGACTGGACGACCAGTATTCAACGGTTGCACAGTACTTCGTTTCGTGACTACACCTTGGTACGGTGTAGTAAGATTTCATAATAAAGGGAATATGCGACGTGATTAAATGTTAAGTATGGTTACCAAGTGCTCAACCACTTAGAATATTTTTATTAAAATGTTTATATATGAAATCTTGTGTTCCATTGTTATAACGCTGCTAGCATCAAACCTATATATCTCACCAACTTTATGTTGACGTTTTAAAGCATGTTATTCTCAGGTATGAATTAAGTCTTCCGCTGTGCATTAGCTCATGTTAAGGATACTACTTGGGACCTTTTTAAGCCATGATACAAAGACGTTGCATTCGAGTCATTGGAGTTCAATAGAGAATATTAATAAGTAAATGACAGATTAGGTCATTTGGATATTATGAAATGTTAGACGAAAATGTCAAATATTGATGTAATGATAGTTTGCCTATTAAGAATAAATGCAACGTTTGTAAAATGTATCATATAGAGGTCAAGTACCTCGCAATGTTATCATATGTTATTGTATTCGTCCCTATGGATTGGGTCGGGTCGTCTCAAAGGAAAATCAAAATCCGCAGCAAAAAGAAGAGCAAGACACCTTGAAAAGTGTTACAAATGCGGAAAATGGTCCCATGAAGGGAAATGTTCGAATAACCAAACTCATTCCAATACCGAGTTCGTTACCTTATGCAGAGAAGGACCGTACGTATGTTCAGAAGAAAAGTTACTAAACGCTCGTGGATACGCTTATGTAGCAATGGAAAACGAAATCGAAAGACTCTCCTATGAGTCATCTAAAGCAGGTCATTAAGAATTCCATATATCAGGTAAGTATGTACAGTTTTTATTTTTATTTTTATTTTTACTACTTTTAACCTTTTGAAACTAAAACGCTAAATCGTTCGCTATAGAGTATTAAATTGGTATTCAATAAAATTAGGCATAAGCCGAAATTATTGATATCGTACAAAAAAAAAATTTATTACATCACTGCGAAGGTTACCGTTTATTCATAAGGTATAAATATCTTTAATCAATCAAACCAAAATATTTCAAAAATTCGTCATGAGTAAAATTAGGCTAGAAAACTAAATTACTTTACCCAAAAAGAGGGGCGTATATTTTTGATAATATTTGATTGATTAAAGTGGGATAAAAGACCAAAAAGATTTTTAATTTTATTTTCACTTGGTTTTAAAATTAAGATATAAATATAAATATTAATATTATAAATCTTTCTATATAAATATCTTTAAGTTTTTAAATATTTTAAATTAATATTTAATATAAGTTTATAAAAATTAATATAAGTTTAAAAATATCAATGTTATATTACATCTTTAATTTTTAAAATATTAATTTTTAATTTTATGCATTTTAAATTAAGTTGTGTGAATTTAAAAACAAAAATTTACTTTATCTTTTTAAGTTAAAAATATGATTTGTAAAATTCGTCGTGAGTTGAAAACTAGACCGTTGAGTCGAAATTGCTTTACCCGAGGGCGGGACGAGAAATTTTATTATCATTATTTTTAATCTTATTGATTTAAAGTATGCCAAAAAAATTAAAAAATCCAAAAATCTAAGCTTTTAAAACAATCGCTTGAAAAGGACAAAATTTTAAAATTTTGTCGAGGGACGGACTAGGGCATCGTCCCGAAACGACCTCGTCCTAAAAAGAAGCAAAATTTTAAAATTTTATTTAATTTAAGTTTTAAAAGTATAAGTTTTTTATTAAAAAAAAAAAAAAAATTTAAAACCCTGGAAATCACCCCCATGCGACTCGCATGGGGGAAAGGGTTAAGTCATGCGACTCACATGGCTAACAAAATCAGGCCTGGTACAAAATTTCCAGTCGATCTGTTCTATCTCACATTACACACATACACAAACACGAACACAATCCCAAATCCTCTCAAATTTTCATCATTTTTCACCAAATTTCTTGCAAAACTTCACAACAATCATGCCTAGATTCAGTAGTCTCAACCCCTTCAGGCACATGGTAAAGATTTCACCCCTAATCTCTTTAAATTTGAATTTTTGTGTTCTTGAGCTAAAAATTTTATATTTTGATTTTGTTAATTTTAGATGTAATTAGAGCTAAATTGTTGTTATATTATGCATGTATATCCTAGATTGAAGCTATTTAACATGAATTGAAGCCTTAAACTTCAAATTTTTAGGAATCTAGGGTTTGTGTTCTTGAGCAATTTGGGGCTTTTTGATATAAACAGGTTATGGCCGATTTTTGTCATGAATTATTGCTAAATTAAGTAGTGTAACATGTTTAGGTAGTTAATTGATCCAAACTTTGAGCCTAAACATGTTTTTGAGAATTAAAGTGGACTTTTTAAGTCTAAAAATTCATGAACTAGGTTAAATTAAAGTAAAGGCCAATTTAAACTTGTTTAATTGCTAGTAGTGATTAGTTTGGCATGTAATTTGAGATTAATGCTTAAAAACTTGATGAACATTTTTATATGTACTTATTTGAAAAAATGTAGAATTGACAAAAATATGAAAATGAACACTAGTTTGATATGAATGCCATGTAACAAGTGTTTAATTGTTATAATGATTATTCTTGACATGTTTAAGAGTTTAAATGTGATAAAACATTGTACACATTTTCGTATGTAAAAGTGTAGAATTGTTATTGTTAGGAAAATGTGTATAAAATGTGTTATGAATTAAACATGTCATCATAATTGTTTCAGTTATTATTTTTGCTAACACTAATGCATATTTGGATGCACGAATTTTTGTGTTTAATGTGTTTTGCAGAGATTTACAAATACGGACGGTGCATCATCATCCAGGCAACCAGAGCCCGAACCGGAAATGTTTCATGAACAAGAACAACATATGCAACAAGAAGAAGAAGAACATGAGGAGCAACATATTCCTTATCACGATCAAGATCAATTATTCGTGAATCAGTTTCGTCAATTCGCTCCACATCAAATGATTATGCACCCAGACATTGATGAAGCTCAGTTACACCCAAATCTGAGATTTGATCGATGTTGGATAGAGTATCCAGATTATAAAAAGAACATGCACGTTCTCTACTTTAAGGGAATTGAAATGCCAAAGGCAATTGACTGGGTACCTTTGGAAACAGTTGACCTCGGCGATCCAATTCGGGAATTGTTGGTGCAAAGGTATGGTAATTCTCAGTTTAACGATTGGATGCGCTTATTTTCCATTCGTAGAACCATATACAGGGAATGGTGTATAGAATTACTTAGTACTATTAAGTTGAACAATGAGGTTAGGAGTTTGGATGATCGAAACTTTATTAGATTTCTGTTAGGTGGACGCATGTACAGAATGTCCATGGTAGATTTGGCCTGGGCTTTACAGATTTATACTCTGTCTGAACTTTTGACCCCCGACTGTAATGGCCTGATTGCCCAAGGAGAAAGGGTAGATAGGGAATTTAATGTTAACGCCGTTTGGAAGCGTATGTCCCATTTTAATGAATTTCAAGCGAGTGGGGGACATACATACTTAGATATTGATAGAGCCGAACTCCGGGTGATTCATAGATTCTTAGCAAACACGATTACACAAAGAGGTAAGAATAAGGAGAAATTAACCGTAAACGATTTGTTCTACCTTAAGTGTATTAGAGACCCGAGGAGTTTCGTGAACATTCCCTATTGTGTTGGTTATTATCTCGCTAATGTAGTTTCGGGGATGAAAGCGGGGAGTATTATAGGTGGCGGTATTTTCATTACTCTCATTGGAGAGTATTTAGGTGTGAATAAGAACCAAGGGGGTCCAATGCACGAAATAGAGGACGAAGGTGAAACTATAAGTTCACAGCTTTATCACGGTGCAAGGGTATTATTGATGAGACGTGGTCGGGTATATCGATACGAGGGACCTCAGCGACAGGTAGAAAGAGGTTCGGATGACGAGATGGAGGAGGCGAACAACATTATAGGAGTTGTTCGGGAGACTGCTCTTGATTTAGGCGTTCGTATGGAGGATGAATACATGACGAACTATGATAGGCATATGCAGTATGAGGCGTGGGAACGTCGGAATGATTACGAGCATTCCCGGCAACGAGAGCATGATAAATGGGACTATCATCAACGCCAGATCATAAGCCAGCTGCAGCCTGGTGAGATGTATTATCCGACCCGACCCGCATACTATCCTGCACATCAGCCAGAAATGAGACCACCCTATGACTTATATGATTATGATGCAGCATACCAGTTCACCCATCACCAGCCATGGAACCCTGATCCGAATATGAATTGGGATCCCTATCCTAATTATCCTCCTAACCCACCTCCTAATGAGTAGAGATAAGTTGGTAATTTTTATTTTGAACAATTAATACTTTATTACGTTTGTGTAATGTTTGATATTTCTATTATTATTGTGTACTAATATTTTGTTCTTATAGTTTGAAAGTGGGATGCCAAAGTTCCATTTCAAATTGCATGTATAATTATGTTTGTATTGTATGTAGTTTATTTCATGTACAAAACAGGATAAAACAACGCGTTTTCAAAGACTGGCATTAAGTTCAGCAAAAGCAAGTAATTTTGACGACAAAGATGCAAAATATATGTGAAATAACAACAAGACGGAATGAACAAATGACGTGCACCATTTATCATTCAAACAATCAAACGACAATATGTTTGAAACTTTGGTAAAATTTAATCATTTTTCTACGCTAATCACCCTCAATAATTTAAATTGTTTCTGATTTCTTGCAAATGAGGGCATTGCAAGATCTTAAGTGTGGGAAGGGGTTAAATTCTTTCGGATTTTAAAAATTTTTTGATTTAAACACTTGGTTACCATTAAAAATACTAGTAACGCAGTAGTTGTGTTAGAATCTAGTGCTCTCCGATAACAAGGAACAGCCCTAGTCTTATATACTGACTACCCACTTCTAGTAAATTTTTCAAAATTTTTAACAAAATGGATTCAAAATCATGTTTATACATATTTATGAACGATTAAAACTAGGTCATTGAGCCGAAATTATCGTTACCTCGGAAAGGACATAAATTGAGAAACAACCAAAATGTTAGAATTCATTTAATAAGAATGGAATAGAAGAGAAAAAGGCAAAGAAAAAACATAAATAAAAGCCAAGTGTGGGAAAAGTTTACCAAGTTATTCAAAACATATCACATATTTTTGTACAAATTTTTGAAAATACTTTTGTTTTGAACAATAATCAACTGTTTTATCCGCTGAAACTATCGAAGAAGAGATGGATCTACACGATGAATCAATTCCATCATTAGAAGGAAGTAAAGTCTTCCGAAAAAGACACGTGCTTCTTGATTTAGGTCATGAAGTTGTCGTCCAGACCAGCTGTAGGTTGACGAAAAATCTAGAAAAGTCATCACTAAAATCGGCTGGAAATCCACGGACCTCAGCATCAAACAGGGTCGCCAAGTGGTCAGATTTATCCTAACCATGAGAAGGATTTATCTCGTACAATGGGGGGGCACCGTGCAAATTAGCTGGATAAGACTAATGAATCAGATCCCCAGAAAAGGATAATCTCCTTAAAGATTATAAATCAGCTTTTAAGACTGATATTACTCAATCCTTGAGATTGACCTTAAAGATTGAGAATTCAAACTCATGGAATTCAATGATATCTAAACTCGAGCTTGAACGAGAAAATATTTTGATCAAAAATTACAAACCGATTTGTTTTCTGAAAATCCATTTTCAATGCGTTCATTACCATTGAACGTAAAATCCTAGGAATTCACCGGAATTCATTAGGTCACCTGAATCAAATCGGGTGTCAACCGTAAGAACGGTGGTTGCATAGCATGGTCGGAGACAGGACCTTGTGCCAGACCGAAAAATCATAGGATGATCTTTACTATTGCTCCTACCAAGGATAGTTCTAGCATCCGACACGTTTAAAAAGACCATAATCATCTGCATGTCATTGGACATTGCCTTAACAGTTTCTTGTTCATCGCTTTCCTTTACAACCGGACGGTAGTTTGCCGAAAGGTAATATACGGAACAAGTAAACTGGATGTGTGCTATTCGATACCGGGATAGCAGTGGATTACACGAGCCTAAAAGTTTTAGCCAAAATATTGATCCACAAATATATTTTGCAACACCGATGATGGATCAAATCAGAAAACTTGTCTAGGGTAAAATCTAGCTTGAATTTTCAAAAGATCAAATGTTTTCATAAAGGTCCAATTTCCTTAAGGATCTAAATTTTTATAGTCATGTGGGACTGTAAACCGCCTTTCAAATGTGCACTTTGCTTTGGAAACCGAAAGTAAATCGGCTATTTGATTGCCAGTGTCATTGACCTAAACCCAAGGCAACCATAAAAAGACACACCCACCTTTAACCACATCGTTATTACCATTGTTTATACCGCTGTATTGAAATCACTTATGTACAAAGTGTGAAGAATAAAGAAGTGATTCATGTGTTTCAAGACTATATTGCTTGAGGACAAGCAACACTTAAGTGTGGGAATATTGATAATGCCAAAAATGAACACATATTTTATAGCATTATTCCCCAAGAAAGACAAGATTTTAGTTGCAATTGTTCGATTTACAAGCGATATTCGTTTAAATATTAAAAAGTGAAGACAAAAGGCGAAAACAACAAATTGAAGACAAAAAGGTCCAAAGAGCTAAAAAGTACAAGATTCAATCAAAAAGGTTCGAATTATTGATGAGGAACGTCTCAAAATGACAAGAGTACAAGTTACAAGACGCAAAGTACGCGATTTAAAATAGTACGCGAAGACGTCCGAAAATCCGGAACCGGGACCTGAGCCTAGAAGAAACGCCCGACGCAACGGACCAAAAATATCTACTCAACTATGCATATAAATATAATATAATATATAAATAATTATTAAAATTATTTATATATTTATATTATTTATTTATTATGTCGGCAAGCTAGCATCCAAATGATCCTGAGCTGGAAATCACGGCCATGCGAGTCGCATGGCCTAATGCCCATTCTCATGCGACTCGCATGAGTACCTTTTCCAGGCCACATTCTATTTAAAGCGACTTCGGGTTCCGTTTTATTTACACCATATTATACCAAATAATATCTATCTTTCTCTCTTATGTATAACATAAATAAATAAATTTATAATTTTAATTTTAATAATAATAAGGTTATGTTAAGTAGTGTTTTGAGTGTATAATCCGAATTTCTGCCCGTATAATATTACTCTATATTATTAATCACTGTAAGTTATGTATATATTATTTTCATTAATGTCTAGTAGCTAAGCCGTTATTATGCTTATTTAATACCGAAGTAATCACGATGTAAGGCTAACACTAAAATTGGGGTAATTGGACTTTGGACCATAATTGGGGTTTGGACAAAAGAACGACACTTGTGGAAATTAGACTATGGGTTTTTAATGGGCTTTATGTTTAATTAACGATACCTCGTTAATTTTATATAAAGGTTATAGTTTTATGTATCTATAAATATCCATATACGCCTATCGGATACGGTGGGCGGGATATTTATAAGTACATCTTATTGTTCATTTGACCGGAAACGGGGGGTGAATTATTGGCCACTAGAATAGTTGAAACAGGGGTGGATTACATTCAAGGGTAATTGGTGTAATTGTTAACAAAGTATTAAAACCTTGGAATACACGCAGTCATTAACCCGGTGTATTCATTAAAACAAAGAATTAAGACCTTGTTACAGTTTAAGTCCCCAATTAGTTGGAATATTTGACTTCGGACATAAGGACTATTTGACGAAGAACCTCGCTTTTATAATTATGCCCGTTGGACCATTATGGATAAAACCGTATGGACATCTTGAATAATCCAGGACAAAGGACAATTAACCCATTGAACTAAATTAAAATTAATACGCCGAACATCATGATTATGGAAGTTTAAATAAGCATAATCCCTTTAATTTCATATTTAATTGCACTTTTAATTATCGCACTTTAATTTCTGTCATTTAAATTATCGTTATTTACTTTACTCTTTAAATTAAGTTTTAAGTTATTTTTAATATTTTGTTTTAGGATTTAACTGTATTTTTAAGTTTTAAAAATCGACAAACCGGTCATTAAACGGTAAAAAAACCCCCCTTTATATATTTATAATACTACTACTTAATATTTACATATTTTTATATTTTTCTTTTTATTGTGCGTTTAACTTCTCGAGTGTTCCCTGTGGAACGAACCGGACTTACTAAAAACTATACTATAATACGATTAGGTACACTGCCTATAAGTGTTGTAGCAAGGTTTAAGTATATCCCACTCGATAAATAAATAAATAACTTGTGTAAAATTGTAGCATATTTAATAGTATTTCGCACTAAAAATAATACTATTTCGTACCCCTTCGCTCCCACATCAAGTATTTTTGGCGCCGCTGCCGGGGAACATCGAAGCGAAACGTCAAAATATAAAAAAAAAAAAAAAATCTTATTAAGTTTTAATTAGTTTTTGTATTAAATATATATTTTTGTTTAAATTTTTAAAAAATTAAAAATTAAAAATCTATTTAACCGAAAAAAAAAAATTTTTAGAGTCTATTTTAAGTTTTACAAAATATTAAAGTATTTGTATTTTATTTTTGTATTTTATTAAGTTTTATTTTAATTATATATATATATTATTTTAATTATAAAACAGAAAAGAAAAATAAATATTAAAAATCACGTGACCTGTCAAATTGAACCTGTCAACTGAACCGGTTCAGCCAAGTCATGCGACTCGCATGACTTTCTGAGCAGATCCACGCGACTCGCATAGCGAGTGCTGACAGGCCACAAACAACCCTAAAAAACGCATTAATTACGGAGTAATATAAAATTATTATTATTAAAACCCTAAATTATTATTATTATTATATTTAGTTTTTAATTTAGTTTTTATATTTACTTTTATATTTAGTTTTTTAAAATATATAAACTTAATACTTTTATTATAAAATATAAAAATAATATTTTTATAAAATCTAATATTTTTATAACTTTTTGTAACTTTTATATTTTTGTATCCTTTATTTATTTTAGCGTAGTTTTTGTATTTTCTTCGTTCGTACTTAGTTTTTAGTCTAGTTTTCTGCCGTAGTTTTATTTTTATTTCTAGAATTTTTAGGATTGCTGTAAAATCCCTTAAGTGCTTATTCCTTAGATTAAGTTTTAGGTGCTTTAGAATTTTGCGACGCCATTTTTCGTGCTATTTTTCTTATTTTTCGACGCTTTTACCTATGTATCAATTACAATTCCAAGTAGTGATCTCCATTTGCAATTTTAATTTTAAGATAATAGTCGTTATAAGGATCGATTAGTTGAGTGTTTTAAAAGTGATACAAGCTACTCTTCGCCTTTTTTATTTTTCGACACTTTTCGACGCGCAATCTATTTCTTCCTTATTTCTCGACATTCTAGCTATAGGATATAGAATTTTATCTACTTCTTATCTAATATTTCTTAAACGGAAAGAGAAATTATCTAAGTGGTTAAATTAATAGACGTTGACATTTTTCTGGTTCGTAGTAATAGTTGGATTTGTACGTGGAACGGGTTGTTGGAGCCAAACAGTCATCAATTATATTGAGACCAAACGAATCCTGCCCCTCTGCTGCATCTTTTGGCTATTCGAAACGTGGGCAAAAATCAGAAAAGTCTATTAATTGGATAGCTTATATAAGTTTTTCTTATTATTTTTATAACTAATAGGATATTCTGTGAATGCACCGAGCAAGACGTTCGTCGCCGGTCATACGTTCGCCGCCTGTAACTCGATCAAGACATCGTTTAACAAATATCGCCGCCGTTGATTTTTCTTTAAACTCGCCATCAAGTCGACCAAATACTCAAACTCAAATTTCCGATAATCCAGTTTTAGAAACAAACATCACAATTGAGAATCCGGAGAATACTCAGGGACAATTCCAAGACCCTGATCCACTAATTATTCCTGCGGAACCTCCAATCATTCAAACGGAGATTGTTGAGGAAGAAAACATTAAATTAGAAACTTCTAGTGATTCAGAAACAACACTTCCAATCATGGAAAATTTAGAACCTCTAAGTATGGAAGACCGAATGAGAGCTAAACGTACTGGCCAAGGTCATGCAATTACTCAACCAAACGTTAATGCGCCAGATTATGAAATCAAAGGACAAATTCTACACATGGTGACTAACCAATGCCAATTCAGTGGTGCGCCGAATGAAGATCCGAACGAACATCTTCGTACGTTTAATAGAATTTGTACACTATTCAAAATCCGAGAAGTGGAAGACGAACAAATCTATCTCATGTTATTTCCCTGGACTTTAAAGGGAGAAGCCAAAGATTGGTTAGAATCGTTACCAGAAGGGGCGATTGACACATGGGACGTTTTAGTTGAAAAATTTCTTAAACAATTCTTTCCGGCATCCAAAGCCGTAAGACTTCAAGGAGAAATTGTTACATTCACACAAAAGCCAAATGAAACTCTATATGAGGCGTGGACAAGATTTGGAAAGTTGTTAAGAGGATGTCCGCAACATGGTTTAGATACTTATCAAATAGTGCAAATATTCTACCAAGGTTGTGACATCACTACAAGGAAGGACATCGACATAGCAGCCGGTGGTTCCATTATGAAGAAAACCGCAACCGAAGCTTATAAAATCATTGATAACACTGCTTCCCACTCACATGAGTGGCACCAAGAAAAAGATATCGTTAGATCATCTAAAGCAGCTAGAGCCGATTCTAGCCATGACTTAGATTCCATTTCCGCAAAGATAGATGCTTTCGAGAGACGAATGGAAAAGATGACTAAAGATATTCACGCTATACGAATTAGTTGTGAGCAGTGTGGAGGACCACATTTGACAAAAGATTGTCTCAGTATTGAACAAACAATGGAACAAAGAGAGAATGTTTCATACATGAATCAAAGGCTTGGAAATAATTATCAGAATAATTATCAACCGCCAAGACCTAACTACAATCAAAACCAGAACTATAACCGAAATATTCCATACAACCAACAAGGTCCTAGCAATCAACAAGTATCTAACAATACTTACAATCAGCAAAGACCTATTTTTCCGATTAAACCACCACAAACCGATGAGAAAAAGCCAAATTTAGAAGATATGATATCAAAGCTAGTTGAATCTCAAACGCAGTTTTTCACATCACAAAAACAAACCAATGAACAAAATGCTCAAGCATTTAGGAATCAACAAGCTTCGATTCAAAATTTGGAACAAGAAGTGAGCAACCTAGCAAGGTTGATAGGTGAAAGAAAACCGGGAAGTTTACCGAGCGATACAAATGCTAACCCCCGGAATGAAACAGCTAAAGCCATTACCACAAGAAGTGGTATTACACTTAAACCACCTGAAATACCTGTAAATTCAGATGATTCTATTCCAACTCCACAAGAACCACAATCCGAGCAAGAAAAGGAAAAAGAACCACAATCAGATGATTCTATTAATTTTAAAGCAAGGTAAAAATAAAATTAAAAATCTTTTTGGTCTTTTATCTCACTTTTAATCAATCAGATATTATCAAAAATATACGCCCCTCTTTTGGGTAAAGTAATTTTGGTTCCCAACCTAGTTTTACTCATGACGAATTTTTGAAATATTTTAGTTTGATTGATTAAAGATATTTATACCTTATTAATAAACGGTAAATTTCGCGGTGATGTATTAAATTTTTGTATGATATTTATAATTTCGGCTTATGCCTAATTTTATTGAATATCAATTTAATACTTTATAGCGAACGATTCAGCGCTTATTTTCAAAAGGTTAAAAGCAGTAAAAATAAAAATAATAAAACTGTACATACTTACCTATTAGATGGAATTCTCAGTGACCTGCTTTAGATGACTCATACGAGAGTCTTTCGATTTGGTTCTCCATTGCTACATAAGCGTATCCACGAGTGTTTAATAGTTTTTCTTCTAGACATACGTACGGTCCTTCTCTGCATAGAGTAACGAACTCGGTATTGGAATGAGTTTGATTGTTCGAACATTTTCCTTCATGTGACCATTTTCTGCATTTGTAACATTTTTCAAGGTGTCCTCCTCTTCTTTTCGCTGCGAATTTTGATTTTCCTTTACCAAAATGTATCTTATTATGATTGTTCCTGAGTTCTTTTCTTTCTATGTCCATTTTGCCTCTTATTAAGGATACCAGTTCACTCGGGAGTTCGTCATTATTTCGTTTAGTAATCATAGCATGTAGTAGTAAACCATGGTTCATATCAAAGGAATTCTTCATCTTGTAAAACCTAAAAGAAATAAAAATTCAGAATGGGGGGAGAAGACTAGTTCTTTAGGGTCTGCTAGGAAAAGACCAATCGGGTTCCATTTTCGAGAACAACACGAAAACAGACAATCTAACTCTAACAGAAATTCATATTATCCTTGAAAAGACTTAATATTCCCCACACTTAGCTAGCTGCGGTATTGAAATTGTGATTAACTTCGTTATCTTCAATTGGACTATCAATAACTTGCCTATCACTAACTTTTGTTCTAAGCCAGTTGGTGATTTCCTCTGTAACATTCACATATTCAACTAACATCGCTTTTTCTTTAGGCGAGAATTTGGATATTAATCGGTTACATAACTTAAAGTTCCCCTTATTTCTAGCATCTAGAATCCGTTTATAAAGTATCTTCGTTGCACTGTTAAAAACGGGTTTATCTAATTTCATATCATCATCGGGGTTCTTTGTTATCGGTTTCTCATTAGGTGTTTCTTCATCTTCCCCACACTTAGGCATTTTTATTGGTTCAACAGTTTTGGTTGGTGGAGGTCTAAACTTTTAGTTCACAAAGGTGTCTGATTTATCACCATCCCTAAGTGTTATTCTACCGTTTCTTACATCAATGAACGCGTCGGTGGTTTCTAAAAATGGGCGACCTAAAATTAGAGGAATATTAAGGTCTTCCTCCATATTAATAACTATGAAGTTTGTAACAAAGGTCAAACTTCCCACTTTAACAAGTAAATTATTGGCTATTCCAACCGGGTGTTTAATGGTTTGGTCGAATAATTGAACACTTATTTTGGTTGGTTTTAATTTACCCACGCCTAATCTTTTGTGTAAGGAAATCGTCATAACATTTGCACTTGCTCCTAAATCTGCGAGTCCATTATACATAGCACCATCATTAAGTAAACAAGAAATGATAAATTCACCTGGATCTTCCACTTTAGTAGGTACAGTTGGTTTGTTAACCTTATCCGGGTGATCTTTTCTTGGTTCTTCCACTTCTTGTTCACATTTTTCTTTATTTCTTAGAATGGGTGGTTTGTATAGAAATTCTTCTTCATCACTCCAGTTTGAAGCTTCCCCTTCTTCAGATTTTTGTTTTTCATATGTTGTTGATAACATATTTATGTTTTCATTCTGAGGGTTTTCCTTGGTAATGAAATTATGATTAACTTCATTGTCAACTTCCATTGGATCATGTATGTAATGTTTAACCCTGTGACCATTAACCTTAAATTCAATCCCATTTGAATCTATTAATTCTATTGTTTTGTATGGGAAAACTCTTTTGACTATGAATGGTCCAGACCATCTTGATTTCAATTTTCCAGGAAATAGCTTGAATCGTGAATTGAAAAGAAGAACTCGGTCTCCTTCTTTAAAATCTTTTGAACTTCTGATTCTTTTATCATGCCATCTCTTCGTTCTTTCTTTATAGATTAATGAATTTTCATATGCTTCATTTCTTAATTCTTCTAATTTTTTTAGTTGACTTAATCTTAAACGTCCGGCTTCATGTAAATCAAGATTACATGTCTTCACAGCCCAAAATGCTTTGTGTTCAATTTCTACTGGAAGGTGACATGGTTTTCCGTAAACGAGTTTAAAAGTTGTGGTTCCAATTGGAGTTTTGTAGGCTGCTCTAAAAGCCCAGAGTGCATCCTCCAATTTCATGGACCATTCCTTCGGATTTGATCCTACGGTTTTCTCTAGAATTCGTTTTAATGCTCGGTTGGTATTTTCAACTTGTCCACTTGTTTGTGGATGATAAGCGGTTGAGATTTTATGAGTTACTCCATAACGTTTGAGAACTTTCTCAAGTTGATTATTACAGAAATGAGTTCCCCGATCACTTATTAAAGCTTTCGGTGCTCCAAACCTGGCAAAAAGACGTTTTAAAAAGTTGACTATAACTCGTGCATCATTAGTTGGGAGAGCTTATGCTTCCTCCCATTTAGATACATAATCAATGGCAACGAGAATGTAGCGATTATTATGAGATTTTGGAAATGGACCCATAAAGTCAATACCCCAAACGTCAAATACTTCACATACTTGAATGACATTTTGTGGCATTTCATCACGTTGACTTATTTTTCCGGCCCTTTGACATGCATCACAGGATTTACAAAGAAGGTGTGCGTCTTTGAGAATTGTAGTCCAATAGAATCCAGCATCGTAGACTTTCCTTGCTGTGAGTTGAGGCCCATAATGGCCTCCTGTTGGTCCTGTGTGACAATGGTTTAAGATTTGATTGGCTTCTTCCCCAAATACGCATCGGCGTATTATTCCATCGGGACATCTTTTGAACAAATGTGGATCTTCCCAAAAATAGTGTTTTATATCACTAAAGAATTTCTTTCGTTTTTGGTACGACAACCCTTTTTCAAGGAATCCACAAACTAAGTAGTTTGCAAAGTCTGCAAACCATGGAATTTCACTATAATCTATCTTCAATAGATATTCATCGGGAAAGTTATCTTGTATGGCCGATTCATTTAGAACTTCTAAATCGGGATTTTCAAGACGAGAGAGATGATCGGCGGCGAGATTTTCTGCTCCCTTTTTGTCTCGGATTTCAATATCGAACTCTTGTAAGAGTAAGATCCAACGGATTAATCGTGGTTTGAGATCTTGTTTCGAAAATAGGTATCTAAGAGCAGAATGGTCGGTATAGACCACCGTTTTAGCTAGAACGAGATATGAACGAAATTTGTCAAAAGCAAAGACAATAGCAAGGAGTTCTTTTTCTGTAGTTGTGTAATTCGTCTGTGCTCCTTGTAACGTCTTACTAGCGTAATAAATAGGTTGAAATCTTTTTTCAATCCTTTGACCTAAAACGGCTCCCATTGCAAAATCACTTGCATCGCACATGAGTTCAAATGGTAGATTCCAATTTGGAGTTATTATGATCGGCGCATTAGTGAGTTTCTCTTTAAGAATATTAAAAGATTTGATGCATTCATCCGAAAAGATGAATGGTGCATCCATCTCTAGGAGTTTATTCAAAGGAGTGGCAATTTTAGAAAAATCTTTTATAAAACGTCGGTAAAAACCGGCATGCCCTAGAAAACTCCTAACTCCTCTAACATTAGTGGGATGTGGAAGTTTAGAAATTACATCTACTTTAGCTTTATCCACTTCAATTCCTTTCTTTGAAATTTTATGACCAAGAATGATGCCTTCTTTAACCATGAAATGGCATTTCTCCCAATTAAGAACTAGATTTGATTTCTCGCATCTAATAAGCATTCGTTCAAGATTAACTAGACATGATTCAAAAGTATCACCGAAGACTGAAAAGTCATCCATGAAAACTTCCATGCATTCTTCTATCATGTCGTGAAAAATTGTCATCATGCACCTTTGAAAGGTTGCAGGGGCGTTGCAAAGTCCAAATGGCATTCGTTTGTAAGCAAAAGTACCATAAGGGCACGTGAATGTGGTTTTCTCTTGATCTTCAGGTGCTATTGGAATTTGAAAGTATCCGGAAAAACCGTCTAGAAAACAATAGTAACTATTCCCGGCTAACCTTTCCAACATTTGATCAATGAAAGGTAAGGGAAAGTGATCTTTTCTGGTGGCGTCATTTAATTTTCTATAATCAATACACACACGCCATCCTGTTACAGTCCTAGTAGGAATAAGCTCATCTTTTTCATTTGTGATGACAGTCATGCCACCCTTCTTAGGTACACATTGAACTGGGCTTACCCATGGACTATCAGAAATTGGATAAATTAAACCTGCATCTAGCAGTTTAATTATTTCTTTCTTAACAACATCTTGCATATTAGGATTTAGTCTTCATTGGCGTTGCACATATGTTTTATGACCTTCTTCCATAAGGATTTTATGAGTGCAATACGAAGGACTTATGCCTTTAATGTCATGAATCTTCCATGCAATAGCTGGTTTATGAGCTTTAAGCACATAAATGAGTCGAGATTTTTCATCGTTTGTGAGAGAAGATGATATTATTACAGGTAATTTAGATTCACCATGTAAATAAGCGTATTCCAAATGGGTTGGAAGTGGCTTTAATTCTAATATCGGCGGTTTTTCTATCGATGATTTGTATCGATATCGGTCTTCCTATTTTAGCATTTGAATTTCTTCTTTTATTGGTTCATATTCATTAGCTATTATTGTAGCTAACATTTCAGCTTCATCAATTAGTTCAGTTCCTTCTCCTAAAGAACATTCTCCCGTTCCTTGTAATTCTAGAAATTCTTCTAACAATTCTGCATGTGAATCTACAGTTTGAATATAATAACATGTATCATCTGCAGATTGCGGTTGTTGCATGGCTCTATCAACAGAAAAAGTAACACTCTCGTCCTCTATACTTAGGGTCAATTTCTTACCAAACACGTCTATTATTGCTTTAGCCGTGTTTAAGAATGGTCTTCCTAATACGAGAGGAACTCGAGAATCTTCTTCTATGTCCAGAATAACAAAATCTACTGGAAATACTAAAGTACCAACTTTAACTAGCATGTTCTCCATTATCCCTCTGGGATATTTTACTGATCGATCGGCTAGTTGTATGCTTATTCTTGTTGGTTTCAATTCTCCAAGGTCTAGTTTAGCATATAGTGAATACGGCATTAGATTTATACTAGCACCTAAGTCTGCCAATGCTTCTATTGAACTAAGACTACCCAGAAAACATGGAATTGTAAAACTTCCTGGATCAGAGTGTTTTTCGGGTATCTTATTTAACAGCACTGCAGAACAATTAGCATTCATAGTGACAGTCGAGAGTTCTTCCATTTTCTTTCTATTTGTGATTAGATCTTTCAAGAATTTAGCATATCTTGGCATTCCTGAAATCACATCAATGAAAGGAAGATTGACGTTTATTTGTTTAAACATATTCAAAAATTTAGATTGCTCGGCTTCAAGTTTTTCTTTTCTCATTTTACTCGGGTAAGGAAGTGGTGGTTGGTATGGTTTAACATAAGGTTTAGCCTTAACTGTGTTATATTCATTAACCTTTTCAACTACTGGCTCTTTTTCCTTTTCTTGATCAGATTGTGGTTCTTGTGGAGTAGGAATAGAGTCATCTGAAATTACAGGTATTTCAGGTGGTTTAAGTGTAATACCACTTCTTGTGGTAATGGCTTTGGCTGTTTCATTCCGGGGGTTAGCATTTGTATCACTAGGTAGACTTCCCGGTTTTCTTTCACCTATCAACCTTGCTAGGTTGCTTACTTCTTGTTCCAAATTTTGAATAGAAGCTTCTTGATTTCTAAATGCTTGAACATTTTATTCATTGGTTTGTTTTTGAGATGTGAAAAACTGAGTTTGAGATTCAACTAGCTTTGACATCATATCTTCAAAATTTGGCTTTTTATCATCGGTTTGTGGTGGTTTAATTGAAAAAATAGGTCTTTGCTGATTGTAAGTATTGTTGGATACTTGTTGATTACTAGGACCTTGTTGGTTGTTGTATGGAACATTTCGGTTATAATTTTGATTTTGATTGTAGTTTGGTCTTGGTGGTTGATAATTACCTTGATAATTATTTCCCGGCCTTTGGTTCATGTATGAAACATTCTCTCTTTGTTCCATTGTTTGTTCAATACTGAGACAATCTTTTGTCAGATGTGGTCCTCCACACTGCTCACAACTAATTCGTATAGCGTGAATATCTTTAGTCATCTTTTCCATTCGTCTCTCGAAAGCATCTATCTTTGCGGACATGGAATCAAAGTCATGGCTAGAATCGGCTCTAGCTGCTTTAGATGATCTAACGATGTCTTTTTCATGGTGCCACTCATGTGAGTGGGAAGCAGTGTTATCAATAATTTTGTAAGCTTCAGTTGCGGTTTTCTTCATGATGGAACCTCCGGCTGCTATGTCGATGTCTTTTCGTGTAGTGATGTCGCATCCTTGGTAGAATATTTGCACTATTTGATAAGTGTCTAAACCATGTTGCGGACATCCTCTTAACAACTTTCCAAATCTTGTCCACGCCTCATATAGAGTTTCATTTGGCTTTTGTGTGAACGTAACAATTTCTCCTTGAAGTCTTACGGCTTTGGATGCCGAAAAGAATTGTTTAAGAAATTTTTCAACTAAAACATCCCATGTATCAATCGCCCCTTCAGGTAACGATTCTAACAAATCTTTGGCTTCTCCCTTTAAAGTCCAGGGAAATAACATGACATAGATTTGTTCATCTTCCACTTCTCGAATTTTGAATAGTGTACAGATCCTATTAAATGTACGAAGGTGTTCGTTTGGGTCTTCATTCGGCGCACCACTGAATTGGCATTGGTTAGTTACCATGTGTAGAATTTGTCCTTTGATTTCATAATCTGGCGCATTAACGTTTGGTTGAGTAATTGCATGACCTTGGCCAGTGCGTTTAGCTCTCATTCGGTCTTCCATACTTAGAGGTTCCAGATTTTCCATGATTGGATTTGTTGAATCTGAATCACTAGAGGATTATGATTTAATGGTTTTTTCCTCGACAATCTCCGTTTGTATGGTTGGTGGTTCCGGAGGAATGATTAGTGGATCAGGATCTCGAAATTGTCCCTGAATATTCTCCGGATTCTCAATTGTGAGGTTGGTTTCAAAAATTGGATTATCGGAAATTTAAGTTTGAGTACTTGGTCGACTTGATGACGATCATAAAGAAAAATCAACGACGACAATATTTGCTAGATGTCTTGATCGAGTTACAGGCGGTGAACGTATGAAAGGTGGTGAACGTTTTGCTCGGTGCATTCACAGAATATCTTATTAGTTATAAAAAGATAAGAAAAATTATGTAAGCTATCCAATTAATAGACTTTTCTGATTTTGCCCACGTTTCGAATAGCCAAAAGATGTAGCAGGTAGCCAGGACCCTTTAAATCGGAAGCCCACAACTAGCCACTAACAAATCCAACTATTACTACGAACCAGAAAATTGTCAACGACTATTAATTTAACCACTTAAAATAATTTTTCGTTTTGAAGAATTAGATAAAAAGTAGAGAAAAATTCTATGTCCTATAAACTAGAATGTCGAGAAATAAGAAAGAAATAGATTGCGCGTCGAAAAGCGTCGAAAAAATAAAAAGGGTTGAAAAATAAAAGGCGTCGAAAAATAGGAAAGAAAAAGAGTAACTTATAAAACTTTAAAACACTCGACTAACCCAACCTTATTACTATCACTAACTTAATATTAAAATTGCAAATTGAGATTACTAATTGGAGTGATAATTGACACATAGGTAAAAGACGTCGAAAAATAAAAATAAGAAAGTAGCGCGAAAAAATGGCGTCGCAAAATTCTAAAGCACCTAAAACTTAGTCTAAGGAATAAGCACTTAAGGGATTTTACGGCAAAACCTAAAAATCTAGAAATAAAAATAAACTACGGCAAAATACTAGAACTTAAAACTAGGTACGAACAAAAAAAATACAAAATAATACGATTAAACGATTAAAAAGATACAAAATATAAAAATAAGCTTAAAACTATAAAAAGTACAATTTTATAACAAATATTATTTTTATATTTTTATTTTATAAAAGTATTAATTTTTATATAATTAAAACTAATTATAATTAATTAAAACTAAATAAAACTTTAATATAACTAATTAATTAAAACTGAAATTTAATATTAATTTAAATAAAACCTAAATCTTAAATTAATTAATAATAATAATAATTACTCCGTATTAATTGCGTTACTAGGGTTCTTTGTGTGCCTGACTTGGCGGCTCCGCGAGTCGCGCTGACCCAGTTCACGAACTCCGCGAGTCGCGGGGGTTCAAATTCAACGGGACAGGTCAAATTCAACAGGTCAGTTTTATTTTATTTTATTTATTTATTTTCTGTTTTATAAATTATATAAAATATTTATATTAATAAATAAAACTAATATTTAAAAACTAAAATAAAAATAGAAATATTTAATAATTTTATAAATAAAAATCTTAAAAATAGATTTATAAATATATATATTTTTTTTCAGTTTTAATTTTTTTATATATTTTTTTTATTTTTAATATTTAAAAATGTATTTTTTTAGTGGCGTTTCGCTTCGGCGTTCCCCGGCAGCGGCGCCAAAAACTTGATGTGTTGCACGGAGGATACGAAATAGTACTATTGTTTACTACGAAATGCGACGAAATATTACAAATTACACAAGTTTTATATATTTTACGGATGGAATATACCTAAACCTTACTACAACACTTATAGGCAGTGTACCTAATCGTAGATTAGTGTAGTTTTTAGTAAGTCCGGTTCATTCCACAGGGAGCTAGTGAAGTTTAACGCTATATTTATTTTAAAAAAATAAAAAAAAAAAAAAATATATATATATATATATATATATATATATATATATACAAGTAGTATTATTATTATAAAAGAGGGGTTTTACCGTTTAATGACCGGTTTGTCGATTTTAAATTTTAAGCGTAAATATAAATGACAATAATTAAAATGCATAAAATAAATTGTGATAAATAAAATGACAGAAAATAAAAGTACGATGAGAAATACAATAAAACAATTATGCTTATTTAAACTTCCGTAACCATGATGTTTGACTTTTGATTTTAATTAATTGTCCTGGGTTAATTGTCCTTTGTCCTGGAGTTATTTGATACCTATATGGTTTTTGTCCATAATAGTTCATCGGTCATAATTATAAAATGCTCGGCAAATTTAACCTTATACCCGAAGTCAAATATTCCAAGTAATTAAGGACTCGAACTGTAACAAGGTCTTAATACTTTGTTTTGATGATTCACCAGGTTATCGACTGTGTGCAATCCAAGGTTTTAATACTTTGTTAACAATTACACCAATTACCATTGAATGTAATCCACCCCTGTTTTAATTAGACCATGATTATTAATTTATCCACTTGGCCATAGTGAATAATAAATTACCCAATCCAATTGATTAAATTAAATGATTGTTAAAGATGTCGTATAAACGTCACTAAATAGGACATGCATAATCATTTAATAATTATTAGATTAATTAATTTGAAGATAGGTTCGACAGGCTCCAAGAATTGTCATTCAATTAGACAATACCCCCTATCTATTAATGGTCCATGGTCCAATGTCCACAAGTGTCGGTCTTTTGTCCATACCCTAATTATGGTACAAAGTTTTAATAACTCAATCTTAATTTTTAGTCCAACATCACGATTACTTCGGCTTAAATAAGCATAATAATAACTTAGTTACGAGACATTAATTTAAAAAGGAAAAACATAGCTTACAGTGATTATTTATCGCGTAGCGTTACACGGACAGAGTTCCGACTTAAAACCCGTAAAACATTTCTTACAATAACCTTATTATTATTAACTTAAATTAAAATTAAAATTAAAATTATATATATATATTTATATTTATACGTTGAGAGAGAGAGATATAATGGATATATAAAACGTAAAAATGCGTTGCCTTTTATAGGCAGCTTGGTCCCAGGGACCTCCGCGAGTCGCGGAGATTTTCTCCATCAATTGCCGCGAGTCGCGGCCTGTAATATCCTCTAAATTTAAAAACTAAAACAATATAAAACTCAAATTAAAATAAATAAAAGATATAAGATTAATATATAAGTAATTGATGGTATATAAATTCATTGGTAAATTAATTATCATAACCTCTTAACTAGTAAAGTCAATTACGTGGAATTAAATTATACAAACTTAATCTGTATCATTCTAGAAATGGAGTACTTAAGATTAATATATGTTTCTCACTTGTCATAATATTCATAACATAAATTATAAATTGAGTAGTAACTGACAAAGATCAATTCACTACATGGAATTTGTTTAGACTTTTATTCATTAAAAGGAATTGGGATAGACTCAAGGAGTTATATCTCCCATATGTATCGTTAGTTGGCATGCATTTCTCTGACTAAATAAAGTGAGATGAAAATATTCATATAAGCCATATTACTCTTTACACTTTATCATAATTTTAAGAAGAAGGGAATAGAGAGATTCAAAGAGGAACACAAAATATTTGCGGGTCTAGCTTTGGTCCTAACACGAACACGATTTAAAGGTAACTACTAACCATCACCTTTATTTTTTTATGTACAAATTGTATATTGGATTTCTAATTTAACTTAGTGGTTTAGATCTACTACATATAACATGGACTTTGATAAAGAAGTGATGTTAAGATTTTGGGTACAAAACATCTTTTGTGAAAAAAGACATCTTAAAATAAAATTGTAGTCATATGTTTAGTAATTGAGTATTCAAAACCTTTATCTAACTAGTGTATCAAATTAGTAGAGGATTAAATTAGTTAAAGGGGTGTAATTTTTATGGTACTACCTCTCTGCTTTTAAACATATAAACTAATACTTTTAATTAAAAGAAAAGTGGGCATTTGGATTTAGCCATGCAAATGGCGGTGTGTTGATCAAGTGAATTAAACACTTATCATGATCCACACAATCTATATCTATATCTATTTGTCTATGTACCCTTAATAAGACAAGAATATATATGAAGACTTTTAATTACTTCTTGCTAATTAAAATATTTCTTTTATAAAAATACTTATATCCACATAAGTATGTAAATTATTAACACATGTATATGTCCATGTGGGATTGATCGGTGTAAAGGAAGCATTTATTTAAAGATGTATATATATATATATATATATATATATATATATATATATATATATATATATATATATATATATATATATATATATATATATATATATATCTTAATTAAACATGATTTATAAAAGATATCTTTTATGATACAACTTCTTTTATTTCCACTAGATATATATAGATATATCCTAATACCGTTATATACATATAGTATGATTTGGTAAAAATTATTCATACTGGATAGTTGCTAACCATAATGTTTAATTACCATCTTGGTACTAAACCACAAATTTAATTATGAAACGATAGTACAAACTATTTAGCGGAAACAAACACATAAGAATCATATGGTAATACTATTAATAAAGGATATTACATACTCCCTACTTAAATGTATTTTGTGCTTATACGTGTGCATTCGTTAGATTTGGCTCGGTGATCGCATTCTTTCGTGGTGTTTTGTTGTTCTTGGAACTTCGTCATTCAACATAAGGTACGGATATTATAGGTGGTTCTAGGATCGCTTCGGTAAATCTTTCTTCTCAAAACTTTGTTTCGAATTGCGTATAAAAATTATTGGTATGACATGCTTATTTGAAAATTCGTTATATTTGTTAGTCTATATATTGTGTTATGATTTCCCTATTTTGATGTACTAACGATATTGCTAATCACTTGTGTAAATTTGGGGAAATATAACATTTGGTATTGGGGAATTGTGTCAAAACCGTGTCTCGAAAACCCACCAAAAATGGCCCTGAAAACTGTCCCGAACAGCTGCTATTTTCAGTCCGAAAACAGCCCGTAATCGCCTCGAAATAGCCCCAAAAAATGTCGAAAACATTCCGGTAAAGAACATGTGTGAGTGTGGCGAGTGGCACGGCGATTCGTATCGAGTGTCCCTCATTCCATGTGGCTTTACATGTCCCGTTCAGTCCCGTTTAAGTTGATAATTCGTGAAGGGCTAAAATATTAATATTATGTATCATGACTCTTGATAAGGGTTAGACCGAACGGTGAGGATGCCACGCGATCTTTTAAATAATAAGACATACCATTTATATATATATATATATATATATATATATATATAATTTTTAAGAATTTTTGAACGTAGAATGTTTAAGCTCATTTTTTTTTAATTTCCTTTAATCTTTTGGGGAAAATATTTTGAATTTATAATCTTATTTCGGTTAAGACGTTTTAATAAAATATGCCTAAGAGTAACCTATCCATGGAGGTCCCATGGGCGCGTTATTGTGACACCGGTAACGTGGCATCGACCGTAGCGGTGTATTTTGTTATATCTACGGCGTCTCCTTTTGATTACCCGGTAGTTGGTACGAGCTCTTTATTATTATATTTTGATAGGAGGCGTATGGATCGATCCTAGGATTTTGTTTTGATGGTGTACGTTCATCGTAGTGTCATACGAAACGTCACCGATATGGATGATTAGTGGAGTAGCTATCCTATGATTCCATTTTGATACTTTGTACATATTTGTTTTGACTCTTAGTGCATTATTTTATGAAATTTGCATCATGACACATAGTATTGTGGATCTATACATATTCGCACTTTGTTTTGCAACTAAGTTATTTTGAAAATAAGTTCGTTTTGAAATTAAATTTTTGCATGTCATACTACTCCGTTATTCGTTATATCCGTTCACTGGGCTTTGGCTCAGTCGTATTCTTTGTTTTCCTTCTTATACGACAGGTAATCAAGGGGGCGTTGGGAACGAGGGAAGAGTGTAGAGTGGAGTGAACTTAGCACCTTGCCTTAGAGATTTCCTTCAAGATTTAGTAGCTTATTTTTGGTTTAATAGTACTTTTGAATAAGTTTGTCAACTTTGGTTTTGACTATGGTTTGAATTCGAATAAGAATAACGCTCATTTATCTATTAAGTTATCTTTATTT
Source organism: Rutidosis leptorrhynchoides (assembly GCF_046630445.1). Classification (NCBI taxonomy): domain Eukaryota; kingdom Viridiplantae; phylum Streptophyta; class Magnoliopsida; order Asterales; family Asteraceae; genus Rutidosis; species Rutidosis leptorrhynchoides. Next base: position 6,760,730 of record NC_092343.1, read on the forward strand.
ATAAGTTTTGAAATTCGTAAGATTAGGGTCTTTACAGAATGGTATCAGAGCTTAGGTTCCCTCCTGTAGAAACTTTAGTCCTAAGTTATGGCCTGTGAGATTTGGGTAGACTTTTGGGTTAGGATATTCCTTCCGCTATATTATTCTAATTCCACTAATATTCTCTTTCATTCTTCGTACTAATCGTAACCGTTATATTCTCATCTCATTCTTAGATGGCACCGAAAAGAAAAGGAATGTCTGAGGAAAAAGTAGAAAGCAAGATTAACCAAACTATCACGAATTTGTTACCCAACATTGTAGCTCAAGCTATTGACGCGATGCGTAAGCAAGGTGGCGAGACTTTTAAGCATGAAGAAGAGGATGAATATAAGGAGTATAGAACTGTAACGGGAGATGCTATTCATGTTTGGCTAGGACGGTTCCAAAAACAACGTCCTTTGTCATTCAGTACTGCTAGTACTCCTGTTGAAGCTGAGAATTGGATCACTCACATCGAGAAGATTTACCGAGTGCTTGGTTGTGAAGAGAGATTTTGGGTCCCATTGGCTGTTTATAAGCTGGAGGGGGATGCTCAGCGTTGGTGGATCGCTTTGAGACAAGCGAAAGGGGGTATCGAATTTGAGGATTCATTAGATTGGGTTGATTTCAAAGAGTTGTTTTTCCGTCAGTACTTTTCTGAGGCGGAGAAAGAGGCTGTGATACGGGAGTATGCGAATATTAAGCAAGGAATGATGAGTCTATTAATGATTTCACTAAGAGGTTTTTGAGGCTTGTGGGTTTGATCGGGGCTGCGGCTGGGTCTGCTGAGGACCAAGCCCGTAAGTACAAATGGGCTGTTCATGGGCGTTACCGCTCTAAAATGATTAATCTGAAGTGTTTTGATGTCGCTGAGGCAGTCGATTATGCTCGGAATTTGGAGATGGAGCGAGCCGAGTATTTGGCTACTAAAAATGATGATGGTAAGAACAAGAGGGTTAAGATTGCACAACCACTACGATCTGTGCCTGCACCGACTACCAAACAGGGTCAACAATCTGGGAACCAAGGGTATCGTAGTAATAATTGGAATAATAGAGGAAATCAGCAAAGGATTGACAACGGGCCAAATAATAATAACCGTGGTCAATTACAAGTGTACCGTCCCCAAGGGCAGCAAAGGGGTAATGGAAGTGGTGGTGTTAATGCCAACGCACCGTGTGGGACTTATGGAAAGAATCATCCGGGAAGAGTTTGTTATCGTAGTGCGGGTTCATGTTTTGCTTGTGGAGAGGTTGGTCACTTAGCTAAGGATTGCAAGAATCCTAGACCTGGGTTTGTTCCGAGGGTTCCACCGCCAGCTCCCGGTGGACGCGTCTTTGCCATGACTGCTGCTCACGCTGCTGACGCGACAGGTACTATTACTGGTCATGTATTTGTACACCATCGTGCCCTCTTCGTTATGCTTGATTCTGGCTCTATGCACTCCATTATGTCTGTTAATAGCTCGAAATATTTGAAAGTGTCTCCAACTTGGTTGTCTACTCCGTTTACGATCTCTATCCCAATGGGTAGTATTGAAATTATAGATCGGGTGTATCAAAACTGCCGTTTGGAATTCAATAACTGCATGTTTCCCGCAAATCTCTTTCCTATGACCATGCATGACTTTGATATTATTCTTGGCATGGATTGGTTATCTCATCATCACGCGAACATCGATTGTTATTCTAAGAGGATTTTGTTTGGGAATCATTCTATACCAGATTGTGTCTTTAATGGTGATCTTCCTGTAAAATCTATTAAAGTTATCTCAGCACTTAAGGCGCAAAAGCTCATTTCACATGGTTGTGTTGGTTATTTAGCTTCAATTCAAAATTTGTCTATCGAGAGTCCTTCGCTTGAAAATATTGATGTTGTTCGAGAGTTTCCCGATGTATTTCCTGACGAATTACAGGGTTTGCCTCTAGTTCGTGAAGCTGAATTTTCGATTGATCTGATTCCTGGTTCTCAACCGATATCAAAAGCTCCTTATCGTATGGCACCACTCGAGTTGCAAGAACTCAAGGAGCAATTGCAAGAGTTGATAGATTGTGGTTTTATTCGACCAAGTGTGTTCCCTTGGGGCGCGCCAGTTTTGTTTGTCAAGAAGAAGGATGGTAGCATGAGACTTTGCATTGATTATTGCGAATTAAATCGTATTACTATTTGAAACCGTTATCCGCTTCCACGTATTGATGATTTGTTTGATCAACTGCAAGATTCGAAGTATTTTTCTAAAATCGACCTTAGGTCTGGGTATCATCAGCTCCGTGTTAAAGAAGAGGATATCCCTAAGACTGCTTTCCGCACTCGTTATGGGCACTATGAGTTTTTAGTGATGCCGTTTGGATTAACTAATGCTCCTGCGGTTTTCATGGACCTAGTGAACCGTGTGTTCCATGAGTATTTGGATACGTTTGTGATCGTATTCATTGATGATATCTTGGTATTCTCAAAGAGTAAAGAAGAACATGAGAATCATCTTCGTGTTGTACTTGAAACCCTCCGAAGTAAGAAATTGTTTGCGAAGTTCTCTAAATGTGAATTCTGGTTGCAAAGAGTTGCCTTTCTGGGTCATGTTGTATCGGCTGAGGGTATAATGATGGATCCAGCGAAAGTTGAGGCTATTACAAATTGGGCAAGACCTACTTCTGTTGTTGAGGTTCTAAGTTTTCTTGGTTTAGCTGGTTATTATCGAAGATTTGTTGAAGGTTTTTCAACGATTGCTTTGCCGCTTACTAAGTTGTTAAGGAAAGGGGAAAAATTTGTGTGGACCGAGGAACGACAAAAGAGTTTCGATGAGTTAAAGAAAAGACTTGTATCCGCTCCTATTCTTGCATTGCAGTCAGGGAGTGGGGGTTTTCAAATCTATAGTGATGCTTCTAAGCATGGGTTGGGTTGTGTTTTGATGCAACACGGTAAGGTAATTGCTTATGCCTCGAGGCAGTTGAAACCCTATGAGGTTAATTACCCTACTCATGATTTGGAGTTAGCTGCTGTGATTTTTGCGTTGAAAATATGGAGGCATTATCTTTATGGAGAAACTTGTGATATTTTCACCGATCACAAGAGTCTCAAATACATATTCACGCAAAAAGAGATAAATATGAGACAACGAAGGTGGCTTGAGTTATTGAAGGATTATGATGCAAACATTCAATACCATCCGGGTAAAGCGAATGTGGTAGCCGACGCTTTGAGTAGAAAGACATTTGGTAGTATCTCATGTTTGGTTATTCACATTCGAGAATTCGAAAGACTTGATATGGGATTGAGTAAAAGGGGAGCATCGGGGATGTTGGCAAATTTAAAACTCGAGTCCGATTTAATTTCAAGAATAAAAGAGGCTCAATTGGATGATGGGGATTTGTGGACAGTGTTTCAAAATTTGGAAGAGGGTAAAGTGAAAGAGTTCAGAGAAGATGATGATGGGGTTATTTGGTGTGGGAATCGATTGTGTGTTCCTAATGATGATGCTATTCGTGAGGCTCTATTGTCTGAGGCTCACAACTCACCTTTTTCTGTACATCCTGGTTCGACCAAAATGTATCAGGATTTGAAGCAGCACTTTTGGTGGAGTGGCATGAAGAAAGACGTTGCTAGATATGTTGGGAAGTGCCTTACTTGTCAACAAGTAAAGATCGAGCACCAACGTACTAGTGGTTTGTTGCAGCCGTTGGACATTCCTGTGTGGAAGTGGGATGATATCTCAATGGATTTTGTCTGTGGGTTACCAAAGACTAGTAAAAGGCATGATGCTATTTGGGTGGTGATTGATAGATTAACCAAATCGGCACATTTCTTGCCTATTCGTATGGATTATTCGGTAAGTAAGCTATTCGAGCTTTTTCAGCAAGAAATTGTGAGATTACACGGAGTTCCTTCGTCCATCATATCCGATCGTGGCCCCCGGTTTACATCTAGATTTTGGAAGGGGTTACAAAAAGGTTGGGGTACGCGATTGAAGCTTAGTACTGCTTTTCATCCATAAACTGATGGACAGTCTGAGCGTACGATACAGATCTTGGAAGATATGCTTCGAGCTTGTGCCCTAGATTGGAAGGGAAATTGGGATGAGTACCTATGTTTGGTGGAGTTTGCCTATAATAATAGTTGGCAGGCTAGTATCCGTATGGCGCCATTTGAGATGCTCTATGGTCGAAAGTGTAGAGCGCCAGTTTGTTGGAATGAAGCGGGTGAAAAATTGATTGAAGGACCTGAGTTGGTTAGAGTGACTAATGAAAAGGTCACTATAGCTACTAATCGGCTGAAGGAAGCCCAATCGAGACAGAAAGTGTATGCCGATAAACACCGAGGTTCGTTAGAGTTTGTTGTGGGTGATAAGGTGTTTTTAAAGGTGTCACCTTGGAAGGGTATACGGTGTTTTGGTTTGAAAGGAAAGTTCAGTCCTTGATATATTGGCCCGTTTGAGATATTGGATCGAGTTGGTGAAGTATCTTATCGGTTAGCATTACCGCCACAGTTATCTCATGTTCATAACGTATTTCACGTATCTCAGTTGCGGGGTTACAACTATCATCTATTGCACGTGGTGCGATATCCTTTTTCTGAAATTCGAGCTGATCTTTCGTATGTTGAGGAGCCCGAGGCTATTATAGAACGTGAGGAGCGAGTAACTCGTAAAAGCTCCACCCCTTTCGTTAAAGTTCAATGGAAGAATCATTCTGCTAGCGAGGCCACTTGGGAACTCGAGGAAACCATGCGGGCCGAGCACCCTCATTTGTTTGCTAATTGGTGCGTTTCGATTCTATAACTTCTTTCAATTTCGAGGACGAAATTTTTTTTAAGTAGGTGGAGTTGTAATATCCTCTAAATTTAAAAACTAAAACAATATAAAACTCAAATTAAAATAAATAAAAGATATAAGATTAATATATAAGTAATTGATGGTATATAAATTCATTGGTAAATTAATTATCATAACCTCTTAACTAGTAAAGTCAATTACGTGGAATATAAATTATACAAACTTAGTATGTATCATTCTAGAAATGGAGTACTTAAGATTAATATATGTTTCTCACTTGTCATAATATTCATAACATAAATTATAAATTGAGTAGTAACTGACAAAGATCAATTCACTACATGGAATTTGTTTGGACTTTTATTCATTAAAAGGAATTGGGATAGACTCAAGGAGTTATATCTCCCATATGTATCGTTAGTTGGCATGCATTTCTCTGACTAAATAAAGTGAGATGAAAATATTCATATAAGCCATATCACTCTTTACAATTTATCATAATTTTAAGAAGAAGGGAATAGAGAGATTCAAAGAGGAACACAAAATATTTGCGGGTCTAGCTTTGGTCCTAACACGAACATGATTTAAAGGTAACTACTAACCATCACCTTTATTTTTTTTATGTACAAATTGTATATTGGATTTCTAATTTAAGTTAGTGGTTTAGATCTACTACATATAACATGGACTTTGATAAAGAAGAGATGTTAAGATTTTGGGTACAAAACATCTTTTGTGAAAAAGACATCTTAAAATAAAATTGTACTCATATGTTTAGTAATTGAGTATTCAAAACCTGTATCTAACTAGTGTATCAAATTAGTAGAGGATTAAATTAGTTAAAGGGGTATAATTTTTATGGTACTACCTCTCTGCTTTTAAACATATAAGCTAATACTTTTAATTAAAATAAAAGTGGGCATTTGGATTTAGCCATGCAAATGGCGGTGTGTTGATCAAGTGAATTAAACACTTATCATGATCCACACAATCTATATCTATATCTATCTGTCTATGTACCCTTAATAAGACAAGAATATATATGAAGACTTTTAATTACTTCTTGCTAATTAAAATATTTCTTTTATAAAAATACTTATATCCACATAAGTATGTAAATTATTAACACATGTATATGTCCATGTGGGATTAATCGGTGTAAAGGAAGCATTTATTTAAAGATATATATATATATATATATATATATATATATATATATATATATATATATATATATATATATATATATATATATATATATATATATATATATATATATATATATATATATATCTTAATTAAACATGATTTATAAAAGATATCTTTTATGATACAACTTCTTTTATTTCCACTAGATATATATAGATATATCCTAATACCGTTATATACATATAGTATGATTTGGTAAAAATTATTCATACTGGATAGTTGCTAACCATAATGTTTAATTACCATCTTGGTACTAAACCACAAATTTAATTATGAAACGATAGTACAAACTATTTAGCGGAAACAAACACATAAGAATCATATGGTAATACTATTAATAAAGGATATTACATACTCCCTACTTAAATGTATTTTGTGCTTATACGTGTGCATTCGTTAGATTTGGCTCGGTGATCGCATTCTTTCGTGGTGTTTTGTTGTTCTTGGAACTTCGTCATTCAACATAAGGTACGAATATTCTAGGTGGTTCTAGGATCGCTTCGGTAAATCTTTCTTCTCAAAACTTTGTTTTGAATTGCGTATAAAAATTATTGGTATGACATGCTTCTTTAAAAATTCGTTATATTTGTTAGTCTATATATTGTGTTATGATTTCCCTATTTTGATGTACTAACGATATTGCTAATCACTTGTGTAAATTTGGGGAAATATAACATTTGGTATTGGGAAATTGTGTCAAAACCGTGTCTCGAAAACCCACCAAAAACGGCCCTGAAAACTGTCCCGAACAGCTGCTATTTTCAGTCCGAAAACAACCCGTAATCGCCTCGAAATAGCCCCGAAAAATGTCAAAAACATTCCGGTAAAGAACATGTGTGAGTGTGGCGAGTGGTACGGTGATTCGTATCGAGTGTCCCTCATTCCATGTGGCTTTACATGTCCCGTTCAGTCCCGTTTAAGTTGATAATTCGTGAAGGGCTAAAATATTAATATTATGTATCATGACTCTTGATAAGGGTTAGACCGAACGGTGGGGATGACACGCGATCTTTTAAATAATAAGACATACCATTATATATATATATATATATATATATATATATATATATATATATATATATATATATATATATATATATATATATATATATATATATAATATTTTAAGAATTTTTGAACGTAGAATGTTTAAGCTCATTTTTTTAATTTCCTTTAATCTTTTGGGGAAAATATTTTGAATTTATAATCTTATGTCGGTTAAGACGTTTTAATAAAATATGCCTAAGAGTAACCTATCCATGGAGGTCCCATGGGCGCGTTATTGTGACACCGGTAACGTGGCATCGACCGCAGCGGTGTATTTTGTTATATCTACGGCGTCTCCTTTTGATTACCCGGTAGTTGGTACGAGCTCTTTATTATTATATTTTGATAGGAGGCGTATGGATCGATCCTAGGATTTTGTTTTGACGGTGTACGTTCATCGTAGTGTCATACGAAACATCACCGATATGGATGATTAGTGGAGTAGCTACCCTATGATTCCATTTTGATACTTTGTACATATTTGTTTTGACTCTTAGTGCATTATTTTATGAAATTTGCATCATGACACATAGTATTGTGGATCTATACATATTCGCACTTTGTTTTGCAACTAAGTTATTTTGAAAATAAGTTCGTTTTGAAATTAAATTTTTGCATGTCATACTACTCCGTTATTCGATATATCCGTTCACTGGGCTTTGGCTCAGTCGTATTCTTTGTTTTCCTTCTTATACGACATGTAATCAAGGGGGCGTTGGGAACGGGGGAAGAGTGTAGAGTGGAGTGAACTTAGCACCTTGCCTTAGAGATTTCCTTCAAGATTTAGTAGCTTATTTTTGGTTTAATAGTACTTTTGAATAAGTTTGTCAACTTTGGTTTTGACTATGGTTTGAATTCGAATAAGAATAACGCTCATTTATCTATTAAGTTATCTTTATTTATAAGTTTTGAAATTCGTAAGATTAGGGTCTTTACACGGCCCTTCGAAATACAGCTCACATTTGGATTTTTTCTTCTTGCCGACATAATAAATAAATAAATATAATAAATAAATAATTTTAAGAATTATTTAAATATTATATTATATTTATGTGCATTGTTAACTCGTAATTTTTACACTGTTGCGTCGCGCGTTGAGAGTTGACTCATGTCCTGGTTCCGGATTTTCGAACGTCCTTTCGTACTATTTTATATCGTGTACTTTGCGTTTTATAACTTATACTTTTGTCGTTTTTAGACGTTTCTTATCAATATTTTGAACCATTTGAATTGTATCTTGTACATTTGAGCATTTTGGACCTTTTCGTCTTCAAATCTTCATTTTCGCCTTTTGTCTTCGCACTTATTTAATATAAATGATTATTACTTGAAAATGGAACAATTGCAACTAAAATATTGTCTTTCTTGGGGGATAATGCTATGAAATATATGTTCATTTTTAGCGTTATCAGCGGCGCATCTTTTTGATATAAATAGCGTGTTTAATTAAGTGACATTAGATTAAAAATTATATGCGTTATACATAATTACATTGTGAGTGAAATAATAGGCCTTAAAACAATATGTACCATGCTAAGTCATGCAACCAAAAAAAATAATATGACAGAAATTCAAAATGGTCAAAAGAGCATCTAAAATTAAACAAAAAAGGGCAAAATCGAAGGCTTTCGACGCCTCGTTTCGAAAAATATTTGGGACAAACGGCCTACGGCGGTTTGCCAACGGATAGATCTCGAAAAAATACACGATTTAAAAAAACGGCGACTAAATCGGAACTACGAGTCAAAAGATACGATAGATCTAACATTTCGGCCAAAGACGAATAACACCAAGCACCACGAACCGTCGGTGGTGTTTGGTGAGTGGAGTGAGTTTTTGAGGAAATATGTCTTTTTAAAAATCTAGACGACCTCGAATGGCAAGAACGTTCAGAGAGTCTTGCTCGTTGGGCCGTTTTAGGGTGATCCTGAGAATTTCAGCACAATCCAAAACCAAAGGTTATGCGCCGCCAAATGGTACTCCATCTGGCGGCGCATATTAATGATTTAAAAAAACATGTTTAATAAAGTGACATTAGACTCAAATCTATATGAGTTATACATAATAACATTGTGAGTGAAATAATGGGCCTTAAAACTACATATGACATGCTAAGTCATGTATACACAAAAGTAATAATACGATATATATTGAAAACACTCAAAAAAAAACATTAATAATGAGAAAAATGTCTTTTTGTGGCATCATGATGACCTCGAATGGCAATAAAATTTCCGAGAGTCTCGATGTTAGGGTCGTTTTAGGGTGATCTTGAGAATTTTAACACAATATGAAACCAAAAGTTATGTGCCGCCAGATGGTACTCCATTTGGCGGCGCATCTTTTTGATATAAAATCCGTGTTTAATGAGGTGACATTAGATTAAAAATTATATGCGTTACACATAATTACATTGTGAGTGAAATTATAGGCCTTAAAACAATATGTGCCATGCTAAGTCATGCATACAAAAAGAAATAATATGACAGAAATTCAAAATGGCCAAAAGAGCGTCTCAAATTAAACAAAAAAGGCAAAATTGAAGGTTTTCGATGCCTCATTTCGAAAATTATTTGGGACAAACGGCCTACGGCGGTTTGCCAACGGAGATCTCGAAAAAATACACGATTTAAAAAAATGGCGACTAAATCGGAACTACGAGTCAAAAGATACGATAGATCTAACATTTCGGCCAAAGACGAATAACACCAAGCACCACGAACCGTCGGTGGTGTTTGGTGAGTGGTGTGAGTTTTTGAGGAAATATGTTTTTTTCAAAATCTAGACGACCTCGAATGGCAAGAATGTTCAGAGAGTCTTACTCGTTGGGCCGTTTTAGGGTGATCCTAAGAATTTCAGCACAATCCGAAACTAAAGGTTATGCGCCGCAAAATGGTACTCCATCTGGCGGCGCATATTAATGATTTAAAAAAGCATGTTTAATGAAGTGACATGAGACTCAAATCTATATGAGTTATACATAATTACATTGTGAGTGAAAAAATGGGCCTTAAAACTACATATACCATGCTATGTCATGTATACAGAAAAGTAATAACACGATATATAATGTAAACACTCAAAAAACATTAAAAATGAGAAAAATGTCTTTTTGTGGCATCCTGATGACCTCGAATGGCAATAAAATTTCCGAGAGTCTCGATGTTAGGGTCGTTTTAGGATGATCTTGAGAATTTCAACACAATATTAAACCAAAAGTTATGCGCCGCCAAATGGTACTCCATTTGGCGGCGCATCTTTTTGATATAAATAGCGTGTTTAATTAAGTGACATTAGATTAAAAATTATATGCGTTATACATAATTACATTGTGAGTGAAATAATAGACCTTAAAACAATATGTACCATGCTAAGTCATGCACACAAAAAGAAATAATATGACAGAAATTCAAAATGGTCAAAAGAGCGTCTAAAATTAAACAAAAAAGGGCAAAATCGAAGGCTTTTGACGCCTCGTTTCGAAAAATGTTTGGGACAAACGGCCTACGGAGGTTTGCCAATGGATAGATCTCGAAAAAAATACACACGGCGACTAAATCGGAACTACGAGTCAAAAGATACGATAGATGTAACATTCCGTCCAAAGTCGAATAACACCAAGCACCACGAACCGTCGGTGGTGTTTGGTGAGTGGAGTGAGTTTTTGAGGAAATATGTCTTTATAAAAATCTAGACGACCTCGAATGGCAAGAACGTTCAGAGAGTTTTGCTCGTTGGGCCGTTTTAGGGTGATCCTGAAAATTTCAGCACAATCCGAAACCAAAGGTTATGCGCCGCCAAATGGTACTCCATCTGGCGGCGCATATTAATGATTTAAAAAAACATATTTAATTAAGTGACATTAGACTCAAATCTATATGAGTTATATATAGTTACATTGTGAGTGAAAAATTGGGCCTTAAAACTACATATACCATGCTAAGTCATGTATACACAAAAGTAATAATACGATATATATTGAAAACACTCAAAAAAACATTAATAATGAGAAAAATGTTTTTTTGTGGCATCCTGATGACCTCGAATGGCAATAAAATTTCCGAGAGTCTCGATGTTAGGGTCGTTTTAGGGTGATCTTGAGAATTTCAACACAATATGAAACCAAAAGTTATGTGCCGCCAAATGGTACTCTATTTGGCGGCGCATCTTTTTGATATAAAAAACGTGTTTAATGAAGTGACATTAGATTAAAAATTATATGCGTTATACATAATTACATTGTGAGTGAAATAATAGGCCTTAAAACAATATGTACCATGCTAAGTCATGCATACGAAAAGAAATAATATGACAGAAATTCAAAATGGTCAAAAGAACGTCTAAAATTACACAAAAAAGGGCAAAATTGAAAGCTTTCGATGCCTCGTTTCGAAAAATATTTGGGACAAACGGCCTACGTCAGTTTGCCAACGGATATATCTCGAAAAAATACAAGATTTAAAAAAACGGCGATTAAATCGGAACTACGAGTCAAAAGATACGATAGATCTAACATTTCGGCCAAAGACGAATAATACCAAGCACCACGAACCGTCGGTGGTGTTTGGTGAGAGGTGTGAGGCTTTGAGGAAATATGTCTTTTTCAAAATCTGGACGACCTCGAATGGCAAGAACGTTCAGAGAGTCTTGCTCGTTGGGCCGTTTTAGGGTGATCCTGAGAATTTCAGCACAATCCGAAACTAAAAGTTATGCGCCACAAAATGGTACTCCATCTGGCGGCGCATATTAATGATTTAAAATAGCATGTTTAATGAAGTGACATTAGACTCAAATCTATATGAGTTATACATAATTACATTGTGAGTGAAAAAATGGGCCTTAAAACTACATATACCATGCTATGTCATGTATACACAAAAGTAATAATACGATATATATTGAAAACACTCAAAAAAACATTAATAATGAGAAAAATGTGTTTTTGTGTCATCCTGATGACCTCGAATGGCAATAAAATTTCCGAGAGTCTCGATGTTAGGGTCGTTTTAAGGTGATCTTGAGAATTTTAACACAATATGAAACCAAAAGTTATGCGCCGCCAAATGGTACTTCATTTAACGGCGCATCTTTTTGATATAAATAGCGTGTTTAATGAAGTGACATTTGTAACAACCCAAACCAAACCACGACAAAACCCCGTTAAAATTTACAAAATAAAAAAAAAATTGCTGAATCAGACACTTGCGCGCCGCGTACCCAGGGTGGCGCGCCGCGCAAAACCTGGCTGTCTCCCGGAAGCTTAAATGCGAAAATGTTTGACTAGATTCTGACATTTTTAGCCAAAACGCTTTTAACCATGAATTCATATATATAAAACTAGCACGTTTAATTAATAAAATTAAGTTTAAGAAGCAGGGCCCACATCGACCCAAATTACCAAAAATGACTATTCGACCCATTTTAGTTTATACAAAACTTAGACCGAGCATGGGATTGGGGATACGCTACCCAATCCTAATCAATCCAAAAGCAAGTCTCTAAAGCAACTACGCAAGTCTTCTAGTCCCTGCGCTTACCCGAGCCACCGTCCACATGCAATCTATAAAAAGAGTCAACAACGAGAGGGTAAGCTAACGCTTAGTGAGTGATAATATACTACACACATATATATGTATAAAATGAACACGCCACATAAATAAACAAATACCGCATACCGAAGCATCCAAGCATAAAGGCAAGCTAAACCTAGTATACTGTACGTTCACTGAGCACAAACTAACATCATCAACAATATAGTAAGTTCACAAGCAACGATGTGAACTATGCCAATAAGCTACGCCCGAGGTTAGCTACATCACAACATTATAACACTATACGTATACAATATACGTATATAACAACGCGTAAAAATACCCAAGGTTAACCATAACGCTATGTTGCTACCGGCTCGTGGTTCACACCATACGCATTTGAGTCTCACTCGTTTATAGTGCTACCGGCTCTTTGGTTCACACTCGATGCTACCGGCTCTTTGGTTCACATCAATTATTTTATAGTGCTACCGGCTCTTTGGTTCACACTCGATGCTACCGGCTCTTTGGTTCACATCAATTATTTTATAGTGCTACCGGCTCTTTGGTTCACACTCGATGCTACCGGCTCTTTGGTTCACATCAATTATCTTATAGTGCTACCTGCTCTTTGGTTCACACTCGATTATTTTATAGTGCTACCGGCTCGTGGTTCACACTCGGCACTCGTCACATACATGTTATGGCACTACCGGCTCGATGGTTCATACCCTAACATTCACAATATTACCCTTCGCCATTGGGGTTATATATATGAGTCCACATCACAACATTAACCCTTCGCCATTCGGGTTATATAATTCACATTACACCGCGTGTGATAATGCACACACAAAATGTGTATCTTGCCAAAGGCGGCCAACCAAAACGCACAACCGTGCCAATTGGACCTATACGCAAGTCCATCAAATCCACCAATATGTGAAGTGAGCTCTATAACCGAGAAACACTTCACCCCGACCCGCACCCATCCTACACATACATATGCACATAGGATATGAACACTCACCTTGTTGCCTTGATGAATGCTTCCAAGTAATCCGCAACTCGCCAATGGAAAGTACCTATTCCATTATCACAATTTCAACAACACACTTAGATTGGATTTACCAACCAACCCAATTTGACACTTAGTGCAATTTGACCCAAATGAACTTCCAAGTACAAACCGCGCCCAAAATTAACCAATAATCACTAACACAAGTGAGAATGGTCCTAATATGTCAATTAAACCCGATCATAGGTGTTAAACACCTATCTTGCCCAAAAGGACCCTTAAACCCTAATTTTGACCCAAAGGAGTCAACATCGCGCCATTAGCAAGTTTTGACACCAAAACTTATTTAACTCGGTTTAATACTTCAACTTAGTCCATTTTGAGTTTATAAACTTTGTTAAATCGCCAATTGGGTCATAATCACCACCAAACCCTAATTTTGACCCACAGTCAAAACTAGTCAACCTAATAGCCTTAAATGGGCTCCAATACTTCCAAAATCACTAACTTAAGTGATTAAACCCAATTTCAAGTTCTAAACATGGCCATTTAATTCACCAACCCAAAATCCACCAACAATAACAATAAACCCGATTACTAGCATCACTAAACCCATTTCATCATCTAAAAGGGTTTTACAACAAACTAACTCAAAACCCTAACTTGAATATCAAATTAAATAAATGAAATTCGGAGTTTGAGCTTACCAATACCACCATAACGTAGCTAGGAACGAAAGGAACATCTTTAAAACCTGAGACTTTGATCAATTTGAGCTTCTTCTTCACCAAAATCCCAAATCTCTCTCTAGACTTCTCTCTCTCTCTCTAAGAATGGATGAGGGTGATGAATGGATGTGAAATGGGATAAAAAACTGATCCAAGCCAGCTAATATGGCTTCACATCCGGCCTCAAGTGAAATTACCCATTTTCCCTTCATTTAAAACAATTAAAAAGAAGAGGAGTCTGCCAGCGGGTTATCTGCGCGGCGCGCGGCCGCGGTGCGCGGCGCGCATATCGCCAGAAACAGCTCCTTTTGCCTTTTATTTAAATAACAATATTCAACGAAGCCCGTTCTCGAATGTCATAAGTACACAAGTATGCAAGTTAAATATTCGGGTCTTACAACATTAGATTAAAATTAAAATTATGATTAAAATTATGTATATATATCTATATTTATACGTTGAGAGAGAGAGAGAGAGATATATAATGGATATATAAAACGTAAAAATGTGTTGCCTTTTATGGGCAGCTTGGTCCCAGGGACCTCCGCGAGTCGCGGAGGTTTTCTCCATCAACTGCCGCGAGTCGCGGCCCTTCGAAATACTGCTCACATTTGGATTTTTTCTTCTTGCCGACATAATAAATAAATAAATATAATAAATAAATAATTTTAAGAATTATTTAAATATTATATTATATTTATGTGCATAGTTAACTCGTAATTTTTACACCGTTGCGTCGCGCGTTGAGAGTTGACTCATGTCCCGGTTCCGGATTTTCGAACGTCCTTTCGTACTATTTTATATCGTGTACTTTGCGTTTTATAACTTGTACTCTTGTAGTTTTTAGATGTTTCTCATCAATAATTTGAACCATTTGAATTGTATCTTGTACATTTGAGCATTTTGGACCTTTTCGTCTTCAAATCGTCATTTTCGCCTTTTGTCTTCGCACTTATTTAATATAAACGATTATTACTTGAAAATGGAACAATTGCAACTAAAATCTTGTCTTTCTTGGGGGATAATGCTATGAAATATATGTTCATTTTTAGCGTTATCAATATCCCCACACTTGAGTGAAATAATAGGCCTTAAAACAATATGTACCATGCTAAGTCATGCATACAAAAAGAAATAATATGACAGAAATTCAAAATGGTCAAAAGAGCGTCTAAAATTAAACAAAAAAGGGCAAAATCGAAGGCTTTCGACGCCTCGTTTCGAAAAATATTTGGGACAAAAGGCCTACGGCGGTTTGCCAACGGATAGATCTCGAAAAAAACACGATTTAAAAAAACGGCGACTAAATCGGAACTACGAGTCAAAAGATACGATAGATCTAACATTTCGGCCAAAGACGAATAACACCAAGCACCACGAACCGTCGGTGGTGTTTGGTGAGTGGAGTGAGTTTTTGAGGAAATATGTCTTTTTAAAAATCTAGACGACCTCGAATGGCAAGAACATTCAGAGAGTCTTGCTCGTTGGGCCGTTTTAGGGTGATCCTGAGAATTTCAGCACAATCCGAAACCAAAGGTTATGCGCCGCCAAATGGTACTCCATCTGGCGGCGCATATTAATGATTTAAAAAAACATGTTTAATAAAGTGACATTAGACTCAAATATATATGAGTTATACATATTTACATTGTGAGTGAAAAATTGGGCCTTAAAACTACATATACCATGCTAAGTCATGTATACACAAAAGTAATAATATGATATATATTGAAAACACTCAAAAAAAACATTAATAATGAGAAAAATGTTTTTTTGTGGCATCCTGATGACCTCGAATGGCAATAAAATTTCCGAGAGTCTCGATGTTAGGGTCGTTTTAGGGTGATCTTGAGAATTTCAACACAATATGAAACCAAAAGTTATGCGCCGCCAAATGTTACTCCATTTGGCGGCGCATCTTTTTGATATAAAAAGCGTGTTTAATGAAGTGACATTAGATTAAAAATTATATGCGTTATACATAATTACATTGTGAGTGAAATAATAGGCCTTAAAACAATATGTACCATGCTAAGTCATGCATACGAAAAGAAATAATATGACAGAAATTCAAAATGGTCAAAAGAGCGTCTAAAATTATACAAAAAAGGGCAAAATTAAAGGCTTTCGATGCCTCATTTCGAAAAATATTTGGGACAAACGGCCTACGTCAGTTTGCCAATGAATATATCTCGAAAAAAATACACGATTTAAAAAAAACGGCGATTAAATCGGAACTACGAGTCAAAAGATACGATAGATCTAACATTTCGGCCAAAGACGAATAACACCAAGCACCACGAACCGTCGGTGGTGTTTGGTGAGAGGTGTGAGTTTTTGAGGAAATATGTCTTTTTCAAAATCTAGACCACCTCGAATGGCAAGAACGTTCAGAGAGTCTTGCTCGTTGGGCCATTTTAGGGTGATCCTGAGAATTTCAGCACAATGCGAAACTAAAGGTTATGCGCCGCCAAATGGTACTCCATCTGGCGGCGCATATTAATGATTTAAAATAGCATGTTTAATGAAGTGAGATTAGACTCAAATCTATATGAGTTATACATAATTACATTGTGAGTGAAAAAATGGGCCTTAAAACTACATATACCATGCTATGTCATGTATACACAAAAGTAATAATACGATATATATTGAAAACACTCAAAAAACATTAATAATGAGAAAAATGTGTTTTTGTGGCATCCTGATGACCTCGAATGGCCATAAAATTTCCGAGAGTCTCGATGTTAGGGTCGTTTTAAGGTGATTTTAAGAATTTTAACAAAATATGAAACCAAAAGTTATGCGCCGCCAAATGGTACTCCATTTGGCGGCGCATCTTTTTGATATAAATAGCGTGTTTAATGAAGTGACATTAGATTAAAAATTATATGCATTATACATAATTACATTGTGAGTGAAATAATACGCATTAAAACAATATGTGCCATACTAATTCATGCATACAAAAAGAAATAATATGACAGAAATTCAAAATGGTCAAAAGAGCGTCTCAAATTAAACAAAAAAAAGGCAAAATTGAAGGCTTTCGACGCATCGTTTCGAAAAATATTTGGGACAAACGGCCTACGGCGGTTGGCCAACGGAGATCTCGAAAAAATACACGATTTAAAAAAAGGGCGACTAAATCGGAACTACGAGTCAAAAGATACGATAGATCTAACATTTCGGACAAAGACGAATAACACCAAGCACCACGAACCGTCGGTGGTGTTTGGTGAGTGGTGTGAGTTTTTGAGGAAATATGTCTTTTTCAAAATCTAGACGACCTCGAATGGCAAGAACATTCAGAGAGTCTTGCTCGTTGGGCCGTTTTAGGGTGATCCTAAGAATATCAGCACAATCCGAAACTAAGGGTTATGCGCCGCCAAATGGTACTCCATCTGACGGCGCATATTAATGATTTAAAAAAGCATGTTTAATGAAGTGACATGAGACTCAAATCTATATGAGTTATACATAATTACATTGTGAGTGAAAAAATGTGTCTTAAAACTACATATACCATGCTATGTCATGTATACACAAAAGTAATAACACGATATATATTGAAAACACTCAAAAAAACATTAAAAATGAGAAAAATGTCTTTTTGTGGCATCCTGATGACCTCGAATGGCAATAAAATTTCCGAGAGTCTCGATGTTAGGGTCGTTTTAGGGTGATCTTGAGAATTTCAACACAATATTAAACCAAAAGTTATGCGCCGCCAAATGGTACTCCATTTGGCGGCGCATCTTTTTGATATAAATAGCGTGTTTAATGAAGTGACATTAGATTAAAAAAATATATGCGTTATACATAATTACATTGTGAGTGAAATAATAGGCCTTAAAACAATATGTACCATGCTAAGTCATGCATACAAAAAGAAATAATATGACAGAAATTCAAAATGGTCAAAAGAGCGTCTAAAATTAAACAAAAAAGGGCAAAATCGAAGGCTTTCGACGCCTCATTTCTTTGGGACAAACGGCCTACGGCGGTTTGTCAACGGATAGATCTCGAAAAAATACATGATTAAAAAAAACGGCGACTAAATCGGAACTACGAGTCAAAAGATACGATAGATCTAACATTTCGGCCAAAGACGAATAACACCAAGCACCACGAACCGTCGGTGGTGTTTGGTGAGTGGTGTGAGTTTTTGAAGAAATATGTCTTTTTCAAAATCTAGACGACCTCGAATGGCAAGAACGTTCAAAGAGTCTTGCTCGTTGGGCCGTTTTAGGGTGACCCTGAGAATGTCAGCACAATCCGAAACTAAAGGTTATGCGCCGCCAAATGGTACTCCATCTGGCGGCGCATATTAATAATTTAAAAAAGCATTTTTAATGAAGTGACATTAGACTCAAATCTATATGAGTTATTGAGACGACCCGACCCAATCCATAGGGACGAATACAATAACATGTAATTACATTGCGAGGTACTTGACCTCTATATGATACATTTTACAAACGTTGCATTTATTCTTAAAAGGCAATCTATCATTACATCAAAAGTTGACCTGTTCGCCTAGCATTTCATAATATCCAAATGACCTAATCTGTCATTTACTTAATAATAGTCTCTAATGATCTTCAATGACTCGAATGCAACTGTAATGACCCGGAAATTTCCGATCAAATTTAAACCTTAATCTCTATATGTTTTCGACACGATATGCAAAAATCTGTAATGTTGAGTCTCGAAAGTTTTGAAATCTTTATGTAATCAACTAACCATTGGACTTTACCCTACGGTTCACGAACAACCTATAATTTAAAACTCGAACCCGTCATGATTTATATATGAAATGATAAAAATTTACTATTAAACGATGCTATTTCAAATTAAAAATTTTATGTATTAAGTCGTTTTATTTTTATGATATAATTCTTGTAATTTTTTTTAAGAAACGAAGTTAAATTAAAAATGTACAATTTGTAAAGCACAACGTACAACAATGTGTAGCTTAAATAGTTGAATCGAAATTAATTCATTTACTATTCATATGAAAGGTAAATGAAATAAAATTAATTAATTTACTATTCACATGAAAATGACATGATAAAAATTATTAATTATAAGTTACATAATATACCCCTGAAGTATTTAATAAATACAACTTTTTAAAAATTTACGATTCAAATTTGATTCTAAATTTATTATTATATTATTATATTTCATTTCAATATTATTATATTATTATTTTATTACTTTATTATATTATTATAATTAAACACGTTTGATTCCTTTTATTATTATATTATTTTATAATTATTATATTATTACTTTATTATAATATTATATTATTATATTCTATTTCAATATTATTATATTATTATATATATATATATATATATATATATATATATATATATATAAACGTTATAACTTCTAAGTTAAAATAAATATATATGTATTGTATTAAGATGTATTAATACATAGTTTCTAGAGGTATTTACTATTGGAATATACTAATAGGAAAACATCATTTTCAACCTTTTATAATTGAAAATGACATCCTTGTCATTACATATGACTCATGAGACATCTTTAAACACATAAACAACATAATTTTGTATTTATACCCGTATTATACACAACTTCTGGATGTATTTACTATTCGTATATACCAATAGTAAAACATCATTTTCAACCTTTTTAATCATGGGGGAACATGTTTAACAACTCTTAACATCTAGTATTTAACTTCTAGCTAAAATATCAATTTGGAATCTCTTTATATCTATATATATATATGACATTTTATATCTATATCTATATCATTTCCATTCTAATTTTTATTCTAAGATTTTACTCCCTAAAAACACACACTTGAAAGCCTTTGTTCTACTACTTCAATTCAGCAAAAACACTTCAAATATAAGCCTTAAAACAACCTAAAATTATCATAAGAAAAACCAAACAAGAACACTTCATGAAGATCATCCATTTCAAGTTTATACTTTCAATCTTTTGAACCCATTTCAAAAACTCTTTGAAGATCAAGAATTATACTTCCTTTCCAGTAGCTTTATCCAAGTAACTTGAGGTAGTAACCTTATTCATAATTTTATTCTATTCATATTCATAAAGCTATCTTATTTTGAGTTATAAATTATAACAACGAGAACATAGTTTGAATTATTTCAAACTTGTTCGCAAATTAAATAGATCCTTCTAACTTAACTTTTAAAACACTTCAAGACCTGTAATATATCATAATGATATGCTAACTTAACAAGATATAACTTGTTTTTACAAAGAACACCTTAAAACTGAATCTACGTCGTCGGAGTACAACCGGGGGCTGTTTTGGGTTGGATAATTAAAAACCATCTTGAACTTTGAATTAGAAGTTCATGTTCTGGAAAAATGATATTTCTTATGAATATGTTAACACATAAAAATTTCATGGTTTAATTCAATGTATAAGTATTTTTATAAAAATGATCATTAGATGTTGTTTTATGAAGAAAAATGATCACTTTCATAAGATTCACCTAAGTTTGACCTATAACCTGTGATTTCGAATACAAACTAAGATATTTTCAGTTCATATTCTTAAATAACGACTCAATCTAAGGAAGTGGAAAGTTGAACCATCAAAAACGGAGTTGTAACGAAGAAACTATGACTAAAATAAGATCGAGTATCCGAAGCTAGTTTAAAAACGAACTTATTTGGAGAAAAATTAAATTAATCATAGCTTTTCTAACAAATATGATATTTTATATATATTTACTCATGATTTAATTTTATATATTTGTGGACCACTAACATCGGACTGCTAACTAAGGACTAATTAGATAATGAAAATATTATAAGTATATATGTAACGATTATTTGAAAAGAAAATATGTTGATATATTATATATGGTTAGGTTCGTGAATCCGAGGCCAACCCTACACTTGTTCAATGATGTTATATGTATTTTTACTACAAAATACAGTATGGTGAGTATATAGTCCCTTTTTAAACTCTAAATATTTTGGGATGAGAATACATCCATCTTTTGTTTTTCGAAATAGACACAAGTACTTAAATATATATTCTATGTTGAGTTGTACCTTTGTATATGTCACGACCCGGAAAATTTCGACTAATTTTAACCAAACTCTTGATACGATTTTGTATTCTTGACACAATAAGCAAAGTCTGTAAGGTTGAGTCTCAAAAAGTTTGAACTGTTTCCTATATTCAATTGACCTTCGACTGTTCTCGACGGTTCACGAACAACTATTTGTAAATAGATACATATATATGTGTGTGTATATAAATGTGTATATAAATACTACTTGAAAATATATAAAATAATATTTGTTTAAAAATGTATAATATATAATTATGTGATAAAACTTGTTATTTAAAACTGATTATATATAGAGAGAGAGTAAATGGAAAATGAATGATTACGAGCTTAATTGGAAAATGTCGGTAACACTCGGTTGATGTTTTGTTAGTTTTAATATAGATATTGTACATGTCCAGGAAGGATTGAAATAAAAGTTGGAGTGTAAATTGATTACGAAGATTTTAGATTTGTCAAAAAATATTTTTACCTTTTTAAGTTTAAATATTAGTACTCCGTACATATAAATTGGAACAGAAAATAAACAATTATCGAACCTTTTTGATCAGGTTTCAAACAGTTAATGAGTGAAATAATTAATTATATTTAATCTAAAAATTTGGGATTTTTAGGAACACTTTTATACGTTAACTGTTTAACAACGGACATCGATATAATATCCGTATATTAAAATATGTCGACAGGCGGCTATACTATTATTACTATTATTGATTGAAGTAATATCAATTAGTTTACTGTTTTTGGAGTTAAGTATCCTATCTATTTATATCACTGTTTTTGCTTTAAGTAATTTATATTTATTATTCTTCTATCTTTATATATACACACATACATATGATATATTACATACACACTTGCAGAGTATTGCATGATCAACCATCGAATATTTTTTTCCTTCATTGCTAGTCGACAACCTCCATCACCATCCAACCTCCGGTCACCTCTCATTCACCACCACGAAATTTCAACCATCACTACCACCTCTATATCATCACCTCACGATAACCCAATATGAACCACCATCACCATACGAACCTCACCATTCGTGCACCACCCTACGCCACCACAATAACCACCTCCTCCTCATTCTTTCTTCTTTTTCTTATTTGATCACCACCCTAACTCCATCTCTTTCTCTATATATCTCCCTCTCTCCTCTATTTTAGTTCGAGAAACAAACCCACCATGAACAACCACCGACACCTTCATTGATCCACCACCATCTCCATAAGCATAACCAACCGCCACCACTCCTCAACACTATACATACTGCTGCTGCACCTTCCCATGTATCTGTTTCGAATTACCCATGTCCACCACATCGCCACCGTGATCCACCCTTAAACCGCCATGTTCATCTCTCTCCCCTCTCTCTCTTAATTTTCTTTGTGAACTCAAGATAGCCAAACACCCATATTTTCTGTTTTGATCAGTCTATTACCGTTGCTACGTTTCTCTATTTTTTTTTTTCATTTCATTCGAACCACCACAAATTACTGCTGTAGCTGTTACATTTTCCTGTTTAAACAGTCGCAACTCATCACCAATTGTTCATCATTTGTTTCTGTTATGAAGATTAACCGAGAACAAAAACCAACTCGAAATCACTGCTACAGTCGTTATCTTTTCTTTCTGTTCTATCGCTACTTCTACTGCTAATTTTCTGTGTTTAATGTTCGAAGCAAACCCCAACATAATCACCAAACAGTTATTTTTTCCCCGTTCAACTATTGCCGCTGCAGTATTTTTTTTTTCTCTTCTTTCTTTACTCACTACTATAGCGACTATTGTGATTTCTGTTTCTTGAAGTAACCTACGACTAGAAAGGGATGATAATGATTGATGATGATGATACCGTGATGATAAACGATGATGATGGACGACATCGTGATTAACTGGTTATTCGGTGCTACAGGATTTAAGAAGTTACGGAACAGAAGCTAAACAGGGTTTTGATTAATTGGGTTTGATTATATGGGTTTCATTAGTTGGGCCATTATTGTTTTAAGTGGTTTTACTAATGGACTATTGATTGTTGGGCCTATGTCTCTAGTTTTCTATTGGGTCGAAACACCAATAAAGATGATGATGACGGTTAGACGAGAATGATGATGATGCTATGTTATGATTCGAAAATAATGATGGTCATTAGATTGATAGTGATGATTTTATGAAGAGAAACTGTTATGTCTATGTTAATTAAGTTGAGACGCGAGTTAATACAAGAAATGTAACAATGGTTCAATGGTTTAGGGTGTGGGTGTGTAAGTGGGAGGTTGTTGCGGGTTCGATTCTGAGCAGGAGTGTTATTTTTTTTTAAGGCCTATTCTTTGAGGTAGTCCTATTATTATTATTATTATTATTATTATTATTATTATTATTATTATTATTATTATTATTATTATTATTATTATTATTATTATTATTATTATTATTATTATTATTATTATTATTAAAAGAACTTTTATTTTTAAATTATAATTTTGATTAAAATTATTAGTGATATCAAAAGTATCATTTAAAATTATCATTTTTCTTAAGATTTATATTAACTAATATTATTAGTAAAACTACCTTTTTATTTAAAAATTTCATTTTCATTGTTATTATTATTGTATCATTATAATAAATAAATATTTTGTATATAAAAATATACTTATACTAAAATTATATTAACATTACCTATAATTTTATATTAAAAATATTAACTATTTTAAATATATATACAAATAATTTAAGATTTGATATAAAAATTTGCTTGATTACGATTATTTGTATTAATATATATACTCGATATAGGTTCGTGAATCCGAGGTCAATCTTACACTTGTTAATTTTCGTTCTATGTATTTTTACTACAAAATACAGTATGGTGAGTTTCATTTGCTCCCTTTTTAATTGCTTTTGCAATATATATTTTTGGGCTGAGAATACATGCGCTGCTTTTATAAATATTTACGAAATAGACACAAGTACTTAAAAATATATTCTACGTTGAGTTGTACCACTGGCATACTTCCCTGTAGCTTGGTAACTACTATTTACATGGGTATTGTAAACGCGAATCCTGTTGATAGATCTATCGGGCCTGACAACCCCAACCGGACTGGACGACCAGTATTCAACGGTTGCACAGTACTTCGTTTCGGTGACTACACTTGGTACGGTGTAGTGAGATTTCATAATAAAGGGAATATGCGACGTGATTAAATGTTAAGTATGGTTACCAAGTGCTCAACCACTTAGAATGCTTTACATACACTTGCGAGTGTATTATGTTTATGATTATGAAATCTTGTGGTCTATTAAAATATTGAAATGATTGTTATGATAAACCTATGAACTCACCAACCTTTTGGTTGATACTTTAAAGCATGTTTATTCTCAGGTACAAATTAAGTCTTCCGCTGTGCATTTGCTCAATTTAAGGACATTACTTGGAGTCGATCATCGCAATGGGACCAAATGTTGATGACTTCGTCCAGGTGGATAAGGACGGGTCTTTACAGGTGGTATCAGAGCGTTGGTCCTAGCGAACCAGGTCTTGCATTAGTGTGTCTAACTGATAGTTGTTAGGATGCATTAGCGAGTCTGGACTTCGACCTTAGCTGCATATTATAAGTATTGTATATCATTCCTAGTGGAAAATTTCCTGCTAATCATTCCTAAGTCTAGACATGCCTTACTGCCTTTATTGCATAGATAGTGTATAGACAAATTTATATCTTAGCGTATCTATTACGGTAAACTTTACCTGATATCTTCCGTAAATTTCTCCGTAATTTAAGGGATCCTGGTACTATATATATCTAGGCATATTATGCATTGAGAATACCATCCAACTATCATTTGCTGTCACTAAGCTTTTCATACCAAAAATATTTTCTGTGATCGCATACGATGGCCTCTACGAATCGACCAAGTTCTTCTGACTCCGAAGATAGCGTGACGGGAGCGCACCAACCGATCAACTACCGTGATTTCTTTAGAAAGTGGGGATGGGTTCGCGAAATACTTACCCTATGGAGAAATGAAGAAGGTACTCCATATCACGAGTCGAACTTACCACCTAACGTCGGAGTGCTCGACCCGCTCACCGGCGAACCTGTTCGCAACACCGTTTATACCCTTTTTGCAAGAATTTTTCGTCTTGAGGCTACCATTAACGGAACTAGAGAAGATATCCGACCTCTACCTCACACTGATAACCAACCAGGGTTAGTAGAAGAAGTTAAAGAACTTCGAGCTCGGGTGTTAACTTTAGAGAGCACGGTACACAATTTGCAAGCACTAGCAGTATCATCAACACCAGTAACATCACCAGCCTCAGCACCAACAGCACTAGTACCACCAAGAACAACATCCGCGTCACCAGCTTCGACATTTCATTCTGTACCTCGAGTATAATCATCGTTCTACATGACGTTCTACATCATTTATCTTAGTTCGACATAGTGATTATGTAACCTCTAATGTTTTAGAGATTATATATTCTTGTTCTAATGGTAAATCAAATCAGTTTAATATCATATTGACTCATTAAATCCATGATTACATCTGAAGAAAATATATATGTATATATGTTTTCATAAAGATTGTAATTTAAAATTCTTTTGTACAAATTGTTAATGGTGAAAATATTTTAACGGGTAGGTAATACCCGAGGAATATTTAGATTTCACATTAATAAGTTACACTGTACATTCTTCGAATCTGATTCAACAGTCATTTACTATCCTACTTACATTCACCGATATACGTATCCGTTCACCGCATAATAACCCTTTTCATTCAATTTCATATTTGGATTTTGACTTATCAAAATCTAACAAGTGGCATAATGAAGGAAACATTGAACAAAATAAAATTTGTTAGAAACAAACGAATTAACTAATTGAAATTTTGTTAAGAATCCACGCTAACTGTTCCAGCTAACTGTTCCTAGCTAACTGATTACATTTTATTTATCGCAATTTAATTATCGCAATTTTATTTATCGTCATTTAAATTCTGTTATTTACTTTACGCATTTTATTTATCGTCATTTAATTTCTGTTATTTACTTTTACGCACTTTAAATATCGGGACACGTATACAAAGTTTTGACATATCATATCGACGCATCTATATATATTATTTGGAATAACCATAGACACTCTATATGCAGTAATGCGGGAGTTAGCTATACAGGGTTGAGGTTGGTTCTACAATAATATATATAGTTTGAGTTGTGATCGAGTCTGAGACGTATACGGGTCACGAAACGTATTAATTAATTCGAATATTATATATTAAACTATATATGAATTATTGGACTGTTAACTATGGACTATCGACTGTGGACTAATAATATTGGACAACTAAAATGAATTAAAATATTGATTATAACATATGAAACTAAACATTTCTTCAAGTTTGCCACTTGATTTCATTTTAAACTTCATTTGTATCTTGGTGATTACAATCTGCGTTCAAACCTTTCATGATTCTTGAAAACACCTCAATCGAGAGAATGAACCAACCACACTTCATCTACAACAGAAAAGATTGATGCATATAGTTATGCACCTGAAAAACACTCGGAACCTGAGTAAACGTTTAACACGTAGCCGTGCTAATTCTTTAGTGTTATTATTACCCAAAATAACTTAATAATTCCTTTCAAAGTAGTAAATTTTGTCACAGCTTCAGCAAGACACTTTTGACTTTTCGTTCGAAACAACCTTATTATAACTTTGATATATATGTGTGCTCTTTTATTGTTACCGGAGAACCTTTTATATTCCACCATATTACCATCAGCGTTTAATCATCTAAAACACAATTCTCTTGAAAACACCTCGGATTGCTAACCAAAGAATTCAGATATGGCTGCATTAAATGCAGAGGAAACAGTAAAATTGTAGATGGCCTAATGGCCAAGAGTTTGATGATAAAGAATGGAGTGTTGGGAACACTCGTTAGAAAAATTGATATTGAAAAACGGATTAAGCTAACCATGAAGGAGACCAAGGACAAATACAAGGACCAAACCCTATATTCAAAGAATCCAGGTAATTCTGGATCCATCGAAATCTTTAGAGAATATTTTATTCCGAAGTCATATTAAAATCTTGCGAAAAATCTTTCTTCATCAACCTTCGAACTTAGAAACTCCAAAATATCATCATAAATATCTTCGATATTTCTGAGGATATTTTCATAAATATTCTTGTCCGAAATTATCTACCTCTGCGTGTTTTCGGTATTTCATTATATTGGAAACTTCTGTAAAATCTAAGTATAAATTATGAATGAATTGTGGAGAAGTGTTGGGAATTGAAGCATGAGTTAGTATAATATAATGACGCCGGGCCAACGTGGTTATATTACAGTAAGTCATGCTAAATTTCTAATGTAACGTGATGATGATTCACAGACCTTATCCTCATCATGTGTCATGTTACACGACTCTTTCATTCTACTTAAACTCTAAGCATATCACGAAAATACTTCATTTGATATTTATGTTCTTCCGTAATTCTAACAGTTACTAATAAATCGTGTTATTACATTTTCTTTCTGAATAGAAGATTTTCTTAAAATCCTTGAATTCCGAAAATCCACCATGACTACGTCAAAAGTTAAGACGAAACTTTTCACTCTTTTGTGATAGCTTCACTCGTACGCTTCACATGATCGAATCGTTTTAATCAATATTACTTCATGATGATAAAACTCTATTATCAACTCATATTTGTCATGAAAACATTCTTATTGTTAACCATGACGACCTCGATCAAATTTCGGGACGAAATTTCTTTAACGGGTAGGTACTGTCACGACCCGGAAAATTTCGACTAATTTTAACCAAACTCTTGATACGATTTTGTATTCTTGACACAATAAGCAAAGTCTGTAAGGTTGAGTCTCAAAAAGTTTGAACTGTTTCCTATATTCAATTGACCTTCGACTGTTCTCGACGGTTCACGAACAACTATTTGTAAATAGATACATATATATGTGTGTGTATATAAATGTGTATATAAATACTACTTGAAAATATATAAAATAATATTTGTTTAAAAATGTATAATATATAATTATGTGATAAAACTTGTTATTTAAAACTGATTATATATAGAGAGAGAGTAAATGGAAAATGAATGATTACGAGCTTAATTGGAAAATGTCGGTAACACTCGGTTGATGTTTTGTTAGTTTTAATATAGATATTGTACATGTCCAGGAAGGATTGAAATAAAAGTTGGAGTGTAAATTGATTACGAAGATTTTAGATTTGTCAAAAAATATTTTTACCTTTTTAAGTTTAAATATTAGTACTCCGTACATATAAATTGGAACAGAAAATAAACAATTATCGAACCTTTTTGATCAGGTTTCAAACAGTTAATGAGTGAAATAATTAATTATATTTAATCTAAAAATTTGGGATTTTTAGGAACACTTTTATACGTTAACTGTTTAACAACGGACATCGATATAATATCCGTATATTAAAATATGTCGACAGGCGGCTATACTATTATTACTATTATTGATTGAAGTAATATCAATTAGTTTACTGTTTTTGGAGTTAAGTATCCTATCTATTTATATCACTGTTTTTGCTTTAAGTAATTTATATTTATTATTCTTCTATCTTTATATATACACACATACATATGATATATTACATACACACTTGCAGAGTATTGCATGATCAACCATCGAATATTTTTTTCCTTCATTGCTAGTCGACAACCTCCATCACCATCCAACCTCCGGTCACCTCTCATTCACCACCACGAAATTTCAACCATCACTACCACCTCTATATCATCACCTCACGATAACCCAATATGAACCACCATCACCATACGAACCTCACCATTCGTGCACCACCCTACGCCACCACAATAACCACCTCCTCCTCATTCTTTCTTCTTTTTCTTATTTGATCACCACCCTAACTCCATCTCTTTCTCTATATATCTCCCTCTCTCCTCTATTTTAGTTCGAGAAACAAACCCACCATGAACAACCACCGACACCTTCATTGATCCACCACCATCTCCATAAGCATAACCAACCGCCACCACTCCTCAACACTATACATACTGCTGCTGCACCTTCCCATGTATCTGTTTCGAATTACCCATGTCCACCACATCGCCACCGTGATCCACCCTTAAACCGCCATGTTCATCTCTCTCCCCTCTCTCTCTTAATTTTCTTTGTGAACTCAAGATAGCCAAACACCCATATTTTCTGTTTTGATCAGTCTATTACCGTTGCTACGTTTCTCTATTTTTTTTTTCATTTCATTCGAACCACCACAAATTACTGCTGTAGCTGTTACATTTTCCTGTTTAAACAGTCGCAACTCATCACCAATTGTTCATCATTTGTTTCTGTTATGAAGATTAACCGAGAACAAAAACCAACTCGAAATCACTGCTACAGTCGTTATCTTTTCTTTCTGTTCTATCGCTACTTCTACTGCTAATTTTCTGTGTTTAATGTTCGAAGCAAACCCCAACATAATCACCAAACAGTTATTTTTTCCCCGTTCAACTATTGCCGCTGCAGTATTTTTTTTTTCTCTTCTTTCTTTACTCACTACTATAGCGACTATTGTGATTTCTGTTTCTTGAAGTAACCTACGACTAGAAAGGGATGATAATGATTGATGATGATGATACCGTGATGATAAACGATGATGATGGACGACATCGTGATTAACTGGTTATTCGGTGCTACAGGATTTAAGAAGTTACGGAACAGAAGCTAAACAGGGTTTTGATTAATTGGGTTTGATTATATGGGTTTCATTAGTTGGGCCATTATTGTTTTAAGTGGTTTTACTAATGGACTATTGATTGTTGGGCCTATGTCTCTAGTTTTCTATTGGGTCGAAACACCAATAAAGATGATGATGACGGTTAGACGAGAATGATGATGATGCTATGTTATGATTCGAAAATAATGATGGTCATTAGATTGATAGTGATGATTTTATGAAGAGAAACTGTTATGTCTATGTTAATTAAGTTGAGACGCGAGTTAATACAAGAAATGTAACAATGGTTCAATGGTTTAGGGTGTGGGTGTGTAAGTGGGAGGTTGTTGCGGGTTCGATTCTGAGCAGGAGTGTTATTTTTTTTTAAGGCCTATTCTTTGAGGTAGTCCTATTATTATTATTATTATTATTATTATTATTATTATTATTATTATTATTATTATTATTATTATTATTATTATTATTATTATTATTATTATTATTATTATTATTATTATTAAAAGAACTTTTATTTTTAAATTATAATTTTGATTAAAATTATTAGTGATATCAAAAGTATCATTTAAAATTATCATTTTTCTTAAGATTTATATTAACTAATATTATTAGTAAAACTACCTTTTTATTTAAAAATTTCATTTTCATTGTTATTATTATTGTATCATTATAATAAATAAATATTTTGTATATAAAAATATACTTATACTAAAATTATATTAACATTACCTATAATTTTATATTAAAAATATTAACTATTTTAAATATATATACAAATAATTTAAGATTTGATATAAAAATTTGCTTGATTACGATTATTTGTATTAATATATATACTCGATATAGGTTCGTGAATCCGAGGTCAATCTTACACTTGTTAATTTTCGTTCTATGTATTTTTACTACAAAATACAGTATGGTGAGTTTCATTTGCTCCCTTTTTAATTGCTTTTGCAATATATATTTTTGGGCTGAGAATACATGCGCTGCTTTTATAAATATTTACGAAATAGACACAAGTACTTAAAAATATATTCTACGTTGAGTTGTACCACTGGCATACTTCCCTGTAGCTTGGTAACTACTATTTACATGGGTATTGTAAACGCGAATCCTGTTGATAGATCTATCGGGCCTGACAACCCCAACCGGACTGGACGACCAGTATTCAACGGTTGCACAGTACTTCGTTTCGGTGACTACACTTGGTACGGTGTAGTGAGATTTCATAATAAAGGGAATATGCGACGTGATTAAATGTTAAGTATGGTTACCAAGTGCTCAACCACTTAGAATGCTTTACATACACTTGCGAGTGTATTATGTTTATGATTATGAAATCTTGTGGTCTATTAAAATATTGAAATGATTGTTATGATAAACCTATGAACTCACCAACCTTTTGGTTGATACTTTAAAGCATGTTTATTCTCAGGTACAAATTAAGTCTTCCGCTGTGCATTTGCTCAATTTAAGGACATTACTTGGAGTCGATCATCGCAATGGGACCAAATGTTGATGACTTCGTCCAGGTGGATAAGGACGGGTCTTTACAGTATATATCCCTAATAGTCTGGTAACTATTAGTTACATGTGGTTAACATGTAAGCGCGAATCCTATTGATAGATCTATCGGGTTTGACACCCCCACCCAGATGTTGTTCTAGTCACTACTAAACTAGAAGAACGGGTGTTTAGTACTTCGTTTTACTACATTTGGTACGGTGTAGCGATAACTTTGAAAAGGGAATATGCACGGAAAACATCTGTTAAGTATAGTTACTGGGCGCTCAACAACGTATAGAATATCTTTGCTGAAACGTTTATAACTATGAAATCTTGTGGTCTATTATTATATCGATGATAAACCTATATATCTCACCAACCTTTGTGTTGACGTTTTAAAGCATGTTATTCTCAGGTACGAATTAAGTCTTCCGCTGTGCATTAGCTCATATTAAGGACGTTACTTGGAGTCGATCATTGCAATGGGACCAAATGTTTATGACTTCGTCCAGGAAGATTAGGACGGGTCGTCACAGCAACGTTCTTGAATCCTGGCTTAAATGGTCCCAATTAGTATCCTTAATATGAGTTAATGCACAGTGGAAGACTTTATTCATACCTGAGAATAACATGCTTTAAAACGTCAACATAAAGTTGGTGAGATATAGGTTTAATGCCGGCAGCGATATAAATGTAGACCACAAGATTTCATATGTAAACATTTCAATAAAAAATATTCTAAGTTGTTGAGCACTTGGTAACCATACTTAACATTTAATCAACGTCGCATATTCCCTTTATTATGAAATCTCCCTACACCGTACCAAGTGTAGTAACGAAACGAAGTACTGTGCAACCGTTAAATACTGGTCGTCCAGTCTGGTTAGGGTTGTCAGGCCCGATAGATCTATCAACAGGATTCGCGTTTACAATACCCATGTAAATTGTAGTTACCAAGCTACAGGGAAATATGCCAGTGGTACAACTCAACGTAGAATATATATTTTTAGTCACTTGTGTCTATAACGTAAATCATAAAATGCATGTATTCTCATCCCGAAATATTTAAAGTTTAAAAGTGGGACTATATACTCACCATACTGTATGTTGTAGTAAAATACATATAACACCACTGATCAAATATAAGGTTGGCCTCGGATTCACGAACCTAATTAATTATATATTTATATATTGGTTAATATCTATTTAACAAATAAAGTTAAGTCGTAGTGTTCCTCAATCCTAATGCTCGAGACTAATATGCAAAAGTTAATAAAAATCGGTTTAACTTAAAATGATTTTCCAAAAATTTATACATAATTAAATATAGTTAAATATCGTCATTTTAAATACTTTTACAAACTTTATTAAAGTAACTATAATATAACTTATAAAATTATACCAAAAAATGATATTTTATAAATATTAATAATATTTACGAATTAATAAATTGATAATTAATAATAATGATCAGAATATTAATTTAATCATCGAAATAATATTTTGATATTTTTAATTATGACAAAAATAGTAACTTGATAGTTTTCAATAAAAATATCAATTATTTTTAGTTAATAATAATAATCATAATATAATAATAATATTAATAGAAATAATAATAATATTACTTTCATTAAAATACCAAAAATGATAATTTTTGTATTAAAAATAATAAATTGATAATTTTAATAATAATAGAGATCAAAATAATAATTTAATAGTTTTTGATAAAAATATCATTTATTTTTAAATAATCATAATAATAATATTTTGATAATAATAATAACAATAATAATGATACTAATCGAATAATAATATTAATAATTTTAACGACGTCGTAATAATAAAAATAATCATTTTTAATAATTTATACATAAATTCAATTGAATATAGCTTCAAATCCATCCGTCAAATCAATTTGACATCTAAATGAAAAGTTTATAGTTTTTCGCCACCTTTCCAAAAACATATATATCATATAACTTATCTTAAACGCAGGAGTAACTAATTCAGATTCTATCCTAAAACACATTTTGTCAAAATTAAATATAATAACATGTATAATCCTAATTTCTCGAGCACTAGTCAGGAACACACTAAAAGTAAATAAAAGTCAAGTTTTGAGTGCTCACGTATCAATATTGAGATTCAATATTGCAGGATAGATATATAAACACCCCGAAGGCGATAAATACTAGTTTAGCTTACGAGCAATACCCCCGATCCATACCCGTAACTTCCATAGCTATGACCCATAATCTCCTTAATTTTATCCCATTCATCAAACCCGTTTTGGAACATTTGGGCAGAGCCCCGTCATAATATTTTGTGTATAATTACATTTTAATGATACTCCTAATCTTGAGATTAACATAAATCTTAATCTTAGTCTTATTAATAATAATAATTATAAGATTAATTTAACTAATAATAAAATATAAATGAATTTTACGGAGTAGATGTGTTTTGTGTGTGCGTGTGTTGTTATTTTTAAAAGAATTAGAAAACAGATCACGTCGGGTTTTAAAGGCACTCCAGTTTTTGTTTAGCCCGCGACTCGCGGTGATTGGAAGGGTCTGGCTCCGCGACTCGCGGAGGCCAGCTGTCCCGCATCAAAACCAAGGCTGCCGACATCGATTTAATTTAAATATATATTTATTTTAATTATTTAATTTATAATAATTAATTAAATATTATATTATATTTACGTTTATGGTAAAAATATAATTTTTAAAAAAATTACTTTTACTTTGTCATTCAACAAAAGTCCCGGTTCCGGTTTTCCAAATAAAGTTTCGTACGCCAAGAAAACTAGTCCTTTAAGTTTAGTGACTCGTACCTTTGTTAAAATAATGGGTTTTAAATTATAAAAACAATCCCACTAAAAATGTAACTTAACCTTTTAAGCATTGTGGTCATTTACTTTTATAAATTAAAGTCTCGTTGTTATTAAAAATACATTTTAATAATATTAGTTTAAATCAAAACGTTGTATGACTATTTTTAAAATACGTATTTGATAGATACGTTTTAAATAACACATTGCAAGTTATTTGAAATAAAAATCACGGACCGTTACTATTTGTAATTTATCAAAAGGTTTCTAGAAAATTCCGATTTTTAGAATAACGTTAAAACCTTTGTTTTATTAAAACGACTCATTAATAAATTGACAAAAACAGTTCCAGATATTTATAAACTTATATTATTTTTTTACACTCGCCGATAAATATAATAGTTTTATATCAAAACCTAAATATTATATATCTAATACTTTGTTAACGTTATCAGTTAATAGATATTTATATATATCATATATACACATAAATGTTCGTGAATCGTCAGGCTTGGTCAAGAGGGTAACTAATTATCCAAATATAGATTTCAGACTTTCTAGACTCAACATTAGGGTTTTTGCTTATCGTGTCGGAAACATATAGAGATTAGGGTTTAAATTTGGTCGGAAATTTCCGGGTCGTTACAGTACCCCACCCGTTAAAGAAATTTCGTCCCCGAAATTTGGTAGAGGTTGTCATAAATAACAATAGGAATGTTTTCATGACGAATATAAGGTAATAATAGAGTTTTATCATTATTGGATGATATGGATAAAACGATTCGATCATGTGAAGCGTACGAGTGAAGCTATCACAAAAGAGTGAAATGGGTAAATATGAAATGGTTTTAACCGATGACGTAGTTATGATTGATTTCGGGAATTTACGGAAAGAAAATCTTCGTAATAGGATCTAGTTCTGCGGTGATTTAGGAAATCAAAATCTTCTTTGATTAATGCAATAATCTGTTCTGATTTCTCTGTCGGATATATTGCTATAAATCCATCCCCTTCGTTTCCTTATTCTCCACACCTTTTATTCTTTCTTCCTCTACTCATTCTTAATATGCTCCATCCAATCCTGATTCCTATTATACTTCTAACTTTCATATCTTTCATTCTTCTTTTTCATTTGCCGCCAGAAGAATCTATTCACTTTTATGATTTCCTTGGAATTATAATGTTTCTAATTCTCCCGTGTCTTTACGTCGCAATACGTATTGATATACACGGTTTGTAGTTTTTGGGTGATTGTTGGGTTTTATATCTTCCCTTATACTTCGATGTCCTTGCTTTTGTTTTCTATAATCGTTGTTATCCACAGTTAATACTCTCTCCTATTTGCTGCGATTTATACCCCAATTTCTATTTTGGGGCTTTGTCCCTTTGTTTCTACTTCCCGTCCTTAAGTCAAGCGAGCAATGGTCCGGAATTCGTAGATATGAGATTTGGAATGAACATAGCTAATGCTCTAAGAAAGAAAGGGTATTGGCACGATTTTGATTTGTTAAATTACCAGAATACCCTGGAAAAGATAGAACTATCAAGACGATATGTTCCTAATACGTTTGGGGATTGGATAGAATGTAAGAGCCATGTAACATGGCACATGATGACGGTACTGTGAATCATTACATCCCATTAGAAACTTAACATGACTAACTGTAATATAATGAAGTTGATCAAGTTTCATTATATTATACTAATTCATGCATCAGTTCCTAACACTACTTCACAACATTCATATTTTAATTTCGAAGGTTTCAGAATTTAGAAACTAACACAGTTTCTTTTATTTTATAACGCAGATATTACGGAGAGATACATGATCTCGGATAAGAATAGTTGTGAAAATATCTCCAGAAATATGGAGAATATGTTTAACGGAAGATATGGAGATATCTCATAATATCCAAGATAAGATGATGATGAAGAATAACATCTGGAAAGATTTAGAATGGGGAGTAGGGTTATTACTAATGATTTCAGCAGGCACTGAATCATTTGGATTCTTTGAAAGCAAATTCAGTTCTTGTGATTTATCCACACCTTCCTTCATACTTTGCTCAATCCGTTTTCCAATTCCAACCCTTCTCTTTTTCTGAGCTTTTCCAACACACTGTTCTTTTGGTAAACTTTTGACTTGTTAAAGTCGTTTACAGTTTTTGCTGCTTCATCAGCATTTCAAGAGTTAGTTCGCAGTTCAGGGTGTTTTTCAGAAACTTCACATTCGATGTATGAAATTCTTAGGGATAGACGCTATAGGTATAACTGGAGAAGTTCTGCGAGATTTTCAAAATACTAATTGCAGATTTCGCCAAAGAGATAACGAGTTACTGGTACATCTGCTGATGATGTTGTGAAATATAAAAGGTTCTCCGGTAACGACGGCGAAAGGACAAGGTATAAATATCGAGATTATAATAGAAGTAGTCTCACTGAGAAGTCGAAGTGGTGCTGTGACAAAATTAGCTTCCTGAAAAGAAATTGTAGGGTTGTTTTTGCTAATAAATGGCAAAGGATTCAACACGATATGTGTTAAACTATGAATTTGGATTCGAAAGTTTTTCAGGTGCATAAATCTTTTCTTCCGTAGATGAAGTGCGGTTGGTTCATCTTTCCGATCGAGGTGTTTTCAAGAATCATGAAAAGTTGTGAATGCGAATTGTAATCGTCAAGATACGAATGAGGTTTAAGATAAAATCAAGTGGCAAACTTGAAGATTAGTTTAGTTTCATATGTTATAATCAATATTTTAATTCATTTTACTTGTCCATAGTTAGCAGTCTATTAGTCCGATTGTCCAATGGTCCAATTGTTTAACAGTTCAATATATTCATATATAATTTAATATACATAATTAATACGTATCGTGACCCGTGTACCGGTCTCAGTGTCGATCACAACTCAAAGTATATATATATTTTGGAATCAACTCCGACCCTGTATAGTCAACTCCCACCTTCACATATAGAGTGTCTATGGTTGTTCCAAAATATATATGTATATGGGTCAATATGATAAGTCGAAACCTTGCATACGTGTCCCGTTATTTAAAATGCGTAAAATAAATAAATATATATCATGACCCATTATACAACGTGTTGTCTCAGAATTAATCCGACGTATTGTTGTACATGTGTCCCGACGGTATGTAAAATGCAGAAATAAAATTACGAGAATGTAAATTACAATAAATTAAATGTTAGCCGGGAACAGTTAGCTAGGAACAGTTAGCGTGGATTCCTAACAATATTTCAATTTAGTTAATCCGTCTGTTTCTAACAAATTTTATTTTGTCCAATGTTTTCTTCTTTATGCCACTTGTTGGATTCTGATAGATCAAAATCCGAATATGAAATTTGAATGAAAATAGTTATTCTGGGGTGAGCGGATACGTATATCGGTAGTTGTAAGTAGGATAGTAAATGATCGTTGAATCAGATTCAAAGAATGTACAGTGTAACTTATTAATGTGAATTCTAAATATTCCTCGGGTACTACCCACCCGTTAAAATATTTTCATCATTAACAGTTTGTACGAAAGAATTTTTAATTACAATCTTTATGAAAATATACTTGCATATATATTTTCATAGGATGTAATCATGGATTTAATGAGTCAATAAGGTATTAAACTCATTTGATTTATCGTTAATACTAAATTACATATTCTCTAAAACATTAGAGATTATATAATCGCCTTGTCGAACGAAGGTAAATGAGGTAGAATGATATGTAAAGTGAAGATAATCGATGTAGATCGATGTGTAGAACGAAGTTCATACTCGAAGTACAGATGGTGATATTGAGGCGTTGAGGTACAGATTGTGATGTTGAGAGTTACGACGCGGTTATGGTTTAGGGATGATAGGGGTACTGTCGACGTCGATGATGGTGGTACGGATTATGCTGCTGGTGCTGCTGCTGGTGTTTGTAACCTCCGCACCAGATTCTCCAAAGCCATAACTCGAGCACGTAGTTCGTTAACTTCTTATATTATGTCGGGATGGTTGACGATTGAAACGAGCGGGTGAGTAGGATTCGAAATATGGAATAATATATAATCGCAACGGGATACTCTAGAAATGAGAGGGTAAATGGTTTCTCGAACAGGTTCGCCGGTAAGTGCTTTCAGGTTCATTGGCAAGAGAAAATCGATGAATGGAATAGATCTTCAATGTGAAATGATTTTTCGGATGTCGGATGATATTCTAGCTATATAGAATATCTATGTATAATACCAAAGATTTCGTAAACTACAGAGGAATTTACGGCATGTGTCAGGAAAGTCTACAGATGCGCTAGGATATGATTTTTTTTTTGTCTATACACTATCGATGCACTAAATGCAGTAAGACGTATCTAGACTAAAGAATGATAAGCAGGCAATTCCCTAAGGATGATAAGCAGATGGTTTCGGACTAGAAATGATAAGCAAAACTTTTTGACATGCAGACACGGTCAAAGTCCAGACTCACTAATGTATCCTAACAACTTACCAGTTAGACACACTAATGCAAACCTGATTCGCTAAGACCAACGCTCTGATACCACATGAGACGACCCGACCCAATCCATAGGGACGAATACAATAACATGTAATTACATCGCGAGGTACTTGACCTCTATATGATACATTTTAAAAACGTTGCATTTATTCGTAAAAGGCAATCTATCATTACATCAAAAGTTGACATGTTCGCCTAGCATTTCATAATATCCAAATGACCTAATCTGTCATTTACATAATAATAGTCTCTAATGATCTTCAATGACTCGAATGCAACGTTCTTGAATCCTGGCTTAAATGGTCCCAATTAGTATCCTTAATATGAGTTAATGCACAGCGGAAGACTTAATTCATACCTGAGAATAACATGCTTTAAAACGTCAACATAAAGTTGGTGAGATATAGGTTTAATGCCGGCAGCGATATAAATGTAGACCACAAGATTTCATATGTAAACATTTCAATAAAAATATTCTAAGTTGTTGAGCACTTGGTAACCATACTTAACATTTAATCAACGTCGCATATTTCCTTTATTATGAAATCTCCCTACACCGTACCAAGTGTAGTAACGAAACGAAGTACTGTGCAACCGTTAAATACTGGTCGTCCAGTCCGGTTGGGGTTGTCAGGCCCGATAGATCTATCAACAGGATTCGCGTTTACAATACCCATGTAAATTGTAGTTACCAAGCTACAGGGAAATATGCCAGTGGTACAACTCAACGTAGAATATATATTTTTAGTCACTTGTGTCTATAACGTAAATCATAAAATGCATGTATTCTCATCCCGAAATATTTAAAGTTTAAAAGTGGGACTATATACTCACCATACTGTATGTTGTAGTAAAATACATATAACACCACTGATCAAATATAAGGTTGGCCTCGGATTCACGAACCTAATTAATTATATATTTATATATTGGTTAATATCTATTTAACAAATAAAGTTAAGTCGTAGTGTTCCTCAATCCTAATGCTCGAGACTAATATGCAAAAGTTAATAAAAATCGGTTTAACTTAAAATGATTTTCCAAAAATTTATACATAATTAAATATAGTTAAATATCGTCATTTTAAATACTTTTACAAACTTTATTAAAGTAACTATAATATAACTTATAAAATTATACCAAAAAATGATATTTTATAAATATTAATAATATTTACGAATTAATAAATTGATAGTTAATAATAATGATCAGAATATTAATTTAATCATCGAAATAATATTTTGATATTTTTAATTATGAAAAAAATAGTAACTTGCTAGTTTTCGATAAAAATATCAATTATTTTTAGTTAATAATAATAATCATAATATAATAATAATATTAATAGAAATAATAATAATATTACTTTCATTAAAATACCAAAAATGATAATTTTTGTATTAAAAATAATAAATTGATAATTTTAATAATAATAGAGATCAAAATAATAATTTAATAGTTTTTGATAAAAATATCATTTATTTTTAAATAATCATAATAATAATATTTTGATAATAATAATAACAATAATAATGATACTAATCGAATAATAATATTAATAATTTTAACGACGTCGTAATAATAAAAATAATCATTTTTAATAATTTATACATAAATTCAATTGAATATAGCTTCAAATCCATCCGTCAAATCCATTTGACATCTAAATGAAAAGTTTATAGTTTTTCGCCACCTTTCCAAAAACATATATATCATATAACTTATCTTAACCGCAGGAGTAACTAATTCAGATTCTATCCTAAAACACATTTTGTCAAAATTAAATATAATAACATGTATAATCCTAATTTCTCGAGCACTAGTCAGGAACACACTAAAAGTAAATAAAAGTCAAGTTTTGAGTGCTCACGTATCAATATTGAGATTCAATATTGCAGGATAGATATATAAACACCCCGAAGGCGATAAATACTAGTTTAGCTTACGAGCAATACCCCCGATCCATACCCGTAACTTCCATAGTTATGATCCATAATCTCCTTAATTTTATCCCATTCATCAAACCAGTTTTGGAACATTTGGGCAGAGCCCCGTCATAATATTTTGTGTATAATTACATTTTAATGATACTCCTAATCTTGAGATTAACATAAATCTTAATCTTTGTCTTATTAATAATAATAATTATAAGATTAATTTAACTAATAATAAAATATAAATGAATTTTACGGAGTAGATGTGTTTTGTGTGTGCGTGTGTTGTTATTTTTAAAAGAATTAGAAAACAGATCACGTCGGGTTTTAAAGGCACTCCAGTTTTTGTTTAGCCCGCGACTCACGGTGATTGGAAGGGTCTGGCTCCGCGACTCGCGGAGGCCAGCTGTCCCGCATCAAAACCAAGGCTGCCGACATCGATTTAATTTAAATATATATTTATTTTAATTATTTAATTTATAATAATTAATTAAATATTATATTATATTTACGTTTATGGTAAAAATATAATTTTTAAAAAAATTACTTTTACGTTGTCATTCAACAAAAGTCCCGGTTCCTGTTTTCCAAATAAAGTTTCGTACGCCAAGAAAACTAGTCCTTTAAGTTTAGTGACTCGTACCTTTGTTAAAATAATGGGTTTTAAATTATAAAAACAATCCCACTAAAAATGTAACTTAACCTTTTAAGCATTGTGGTCATTTACTTTTATAAATTAAAGTCTCGTTATTATTAAAAATACATTTTAATAATATTAGTTTAAATCAAAACGTTGTATGACAATTTTTAAAATACGTATTTGATAGATACGTTTTAAATAACACATTGCAAGTTATTTGAAATAAAAATCACGGACCGTTACTATTTGTAATTTGTCAAAAGGTTTCTAGAAAATTCCGATTTTTAGAATAACATTAAAACCTTTGTTTTATTAAAACGACTCATTAATAAATTGACAAAAACAGTTCCAGGTATTTATAAACTTATATTATTTTTTTACACTCGCCGATAAATATAATAGTTTTATATCAAAACCTAAATATTATATATCTAATACTTTGTTAACGTTATCAGTTAATAGATATTTATATATATCATATATACACATAAATGTTCGTGAATCGTCAGGCTTGGTCAAGAGGGTAACTAATTATCCAAATATAGATTTCAGACTTTCTAGACTCAACATTAGGGTTTTTGCTTATCGTGTCGGAAACATATAGAGATTAGGGTTTAAATTTGGTCGGAAATTTCCGGGTCGTTACAGTTATACATAATTACATTGTGAGTGAAAAAATGGGCCTCAATACTACATTTACCATGCTATGTCATGTATACACAAATATAATAATACGATATATATTGAAAGCACTCAAAAAACATTAATAATGAGAAAAATGTCTTTTTGTGGCATCCTGATGACCTCGAATGGCAATAAAATTTCTGAGAGTCTCGATGTTAGGGTCGTTTTAAGGTGATCTTGAGAATTTTAACACAATATGAAACCAAAAGTTATGCGCCGCCAAATGGTACTCCATTTGGCGGCGCATCTTTTTGATATATATAGAGTGTTTAATGAAGTGACATTAGATTAAAAATTATATGCGTTATACATAATTACATTGTGAGTGAAATAATAGGCCTTAAAACAATATGTACCATGCTAAGTCATGCATACAAAAAGAAATAATATGACAGAAATTCAAAATGGTCAAAAGAGCGTCTAAAATTAAACAAAAAAAGGCAAAATTGAAGGCTTTTGACGCCTCTTTTCGAAAAATATATGGGACAAATGGCCTACGGCTATTTTCCAACGGACAGATCTCGGAAAAATACACGATTTAAAAAAAAGGCGACTAAATCGGAACTACGAGTCAAAGACGAATAACACCAAGCACCGCGAACCGTCGGTGGTGTTTGGTGAGTGGTGTGAGTTTTTGAGGAAATATGTCTTTTTCAAAATCTAGACGA
Source organism: Rutidosis leptorrhynchoides (assembly GCF_046630445.1). NCBI lineage: Eukaryota > Viridiplantae > Streptophyta > Magnoliopsida > Asterales > Asteraceae > Rutidosis > Rutidosis leptorrhynchoides. The sequence goes on from NC_092343.1 coordinate 6,803,713, forward strand.
CCTCGAATGGCAAGAACGTTCAGAGAGTCTTGCTCGTTGGGCCGTTTTAGGGTGATCCTGAGAATTTCAGCACAATCCGAAACTAAAGGTTATGCGCCGCCAAATGATACTCCATCTGGCGGCGCATATTAATGATTTAAAAAAGCATATTTAATGAAGTGACATTAGACTCAAATCTATATGAGTTATACATAATTACACTGTGAGTGAAAAATGGGCCTTAAAACTACATATACCATGCTATGTCATGTATACACAAAACTAATAACACGATATATATTGAAAACACTAAAAAAAAACATTAAAAATGAGAAAAATGTCTTTTTGTGGCATCCTGATGACCTTGAATGGCAATAAATTTCCGAGAGTCTCGATGTTAGGGTCGTTTTAGGGTGATCTTGAGAATTTCAACACAATATGAAACCAAAAGTTATGCGCCGCCAAATGGTACTTCATTTGGCGGTGCATTTTTTGATATAAAAAGCGTGTTTAATGAAGTGACATTAGATTAAAAATTATATGCGTTATACATAATTACATTGTGAATGAAATAATAGGCCTTAAAACAATATGTACCAATGCTAAGTCATGCATACAAAAAGAAATAATAAGACAGAAAATCAAAATGGTCAAAAGAGCGTCTAAAATTAAACAAAAAAGGCAAAATTGAAGGCTTTCGACGCCTCGTTTCAAAAAATATTTGGGACAAACGGCCTACGGTGGTTAACTAACGGATAGATTTCGTAAAAATACACGAGTTAAAAAAAACGGCGACTAATTCGGAACTACGAGTCAAAAGTTACGATAGATCTTACATTTCGGCTAAAGACGAATAACACCAAGCACCACGAACCGTCGGTGATGTTTGGTGAGTGGTGTGAGTTTTTGAGGAAATATGCCTTTTTCAAAATCTAGACGACCTCAAATGGCAAGAACGTTCAGTGAGTCTTGCTCGTTGGGCCGTTTTAGGGTGATCCTGAGAATTTCAGCACAATCCGAAACCAAAGGTTATGCGCCGCCAAATGGTACTCCATCTGGCGGCGCATATTAATGATTTAAAAAAGCATGTTTAATGAAGTGGCATTAGACTCAAATCTATATGAGTTATACATAATTACATTGTGAGTGAAAAAATGGGCCTTAAAACTACATATACCATGCTAAGTCATGTATACACAAAAGTAATAATACGATATATATATTGAAAAGACTCAAAAAAATCATTGATAATGAGACAAATGTCTTTTTGTGGCATCCTGATGACCTCGAATGGCAATAAATTTCTGAGAGTCTCGATGTTAGGGTCGTTTTAGGGTGATCTTGAGAATTTCAACACAATATGAAACCAAAAGTTATGCGCCGCCAAATGGTAATTCATTTGGCGGCACATATTTTTGATATAAAAAGTGTGTTTAATGAAGTGACATTAGATTAAAAATTATATGCGTTAAACATAATTACATTGTGAGTGAAATAATAGGCCTTAAAACAATATGTACCATGCTAAGTCATGCATACAAAAAGAAATAATATGACAGAAATTCAAAATGGTCAAAAGAGCGTCTAAAATTAAACAAAAAAAGCAAAATTGAAGGCTTTTGACGCCTCGTTTCGAAAAATATTTGGGACAAACGGCCTACGGCTGTTTTCCAACGGATAGATCTCGGAAAAATACACGATTTAAAAAAAACGGCGACTAAATCGGAACTACGAGTCAAAAGATACGATAGATCTAACATTTCGGTCAAAGACGAATAACACCAAGCACCGCGAACTGTCGGTGGTGTTTGGTGAGTGCTGTGAGTTTTTGAGGAAATATGTCTTTTTCAAAATCTAGACGACCTCGAATGCAAGAACGTTCAGAGAGTCTTGCTCGTTGGGACATTTTAGGGTGATCATGAGAATTTCAGCACAATCCGAAACTAAAGATTATGCGTCGCCAAATAGTACTCCATTTGGCGGCACATCTTTTTGATATAAAAAGCGTGTTTAATGAAGTGACATTAGATTAAAAATTATATGTGTAATACATAATTACATTGTGAGTGAAATAATAGGCCTTAAAACAATATGTACCATGCTAAGTCATGCATACAAAAAGAAATAATATGACAGAAATTCAAAATGGTCAAAAGAGCGTCTAAAATTAAACAAAAAAGGCAAAATTGAAGGCTTTCGACGCGTCGTTTCAAAAAATATTTGGGACAAACGGCCTACGGTGGTTAGCTAACGGATAGATTTCGAAAAAATACACGAGTTAAAAAAAACGGCGACTAATTCGGAACTACGAGTCAAAAGTTACGATAGATCTTACATTTCGGCTAAAGACGAATAACACCAAGCACCACGAACCGTCGGTGGTGTTTGGTGAGTGGTGTGAGTTTTTGAGGAAATATGTCTTTTTCAAAATCTAGACGACCTCAAATGGCAAGAACGTTCAGCGAGTCTTGCTCGTTGGGCCGTTTTAGGGTGATCCTGAGAATTTCAGCACAATCCGAAACCAAAGGTTATGCGCCGCCAAATGGTACTCCATCTGGCGGCGCATATTAATGATTTAAAAAAGCATGTTTAATGAAGTGGCATTAGACTCAAATCTATATGAGTTATACATAATTACATTGTGAGTGAAAAAATGGGCCTTAAAACTACATATACCATGCTAAGTCATGTATACACAAAAGTAATAATACGATATATATATTGAAAAGACTCAAAAAAATCATTGATAATGAGACAAATGTCTTTTTGTGGCATCCTGATGACCTCGAAGGGCAATAAATTTCTGAGAGTCTCGATGTTAGGGTCGTTTTAGGGTGATCTTGAGAATTTCAACACAATATGAAACCAAAAGTTATGCGCCGCCAAATGGTAATTCATTTGGCGGCACATATTTTTGATATAAAAAGTGTGTTTAATGAAGTGACATTAGATTAAAAATTATATGCGTTAAACATAATTACATTGTGAGTGAAATAATAGGCCTTAAAACAATATGTACCATGCTAAGTCATGAATACAAAAAGAAATAATATGACAGAAATTCAAAATGGTCAAAAGAGCGTCTAAAATTAAACAAAAAAAGCAAAATTGAAGGCTTTTGACGCCTCGTTTCGAAAAATATTTGGGACAAACGGCCTACGGCTGTTTTCCAACGGATAGATCTCGGAAAAATACACGATTTAAAAAAAACGGCGACTAAATCGGAACTACGAGTCAAAAGATACGATAGATCTAACATTTCGGTCAAAGACGAATAACACCAAGCACCGCGAACTGTCGGTGGTGTTTGGTGAGTGCTGTGAGTTTTTGAGGAAATATGTCTTTTTCAAAATCTAGACGACCTCGAATGGCAAGAACGTTCAGAGAGTCTTGCTCGTTGGGACATTTTAGGGTGATCATGAGAATTTCAGCACAATCCGAAACTAAAGGTTATGCGTCGTCAAATAGTACTCCATTTGGCGGCACATCTTTTTGATATAAAAAGCGTGTTTAATGAAGTGACATTAGATTAAAAATTATATGTGTAATACATAATTACATTGTGAGTGAAATAATAGGCCTTAAAACAATATGTACCATGCTAAGTCATGCATACAAAAAGAAATAATATGACAGAAATTCAAAATGGTCAAAAGAGCGTCTAAAATTAAACAAAAAAGGAAAAATTGAAGGCTTTCGACGCCTCGTTTCGAAAAATATTTGGGACAAACGGCCTACGGCGGTTTGCCAACGGATAGATCTCGAAAAAATACAGGATTTAAAAAAAACGGCGACTAAATCAGAACTACGAGTCAAAAGATACGATATATCTAACATTTCGGCCAAAGACGAAAAACACCAAGCACCACGAACCGTCGGTGGTGTTTGGTGAGTGGTGTGAGTTTTTGAGGAAATATGTCTTTTTCAAAATCTAGACGACCTCGAATGGCAAGAACGTTCAGAGAGTCTTGCTCGTTGGGCCGTTTTAGGGTGATCCTGAGAATTTCAGCGCAATCCGAAACAAAAGGTTATGCGCCGCCAATGGTACTCTATCTGGCGGCGCATATTAATGATTTAAAAAAGCATGTTTAATGAAGTGACATTAGACTCAAATCTATATGAGTTACATAATTACATTGTGAGTGAAAAAATGGGCCTTAAAACTACATATACCATACTAAGTCATGTATACACAAAAGTAATAATACGAAATATATATTGAAAAGACTCAAAAAAAATCATTAATAATGAGAAAAATGTCTTTTTGTGGCATCTTGATGACCTTGAATGGCAATAAATTTCCGAGAGTCTCGATGTTAGGGTCGTTTTAGGGTGATCTTGAGAATTTCAACACAATATGAAACCAAAAGTTATGCGCCGCCAAATGGTACTTCATTTAGCGGCGCATATTTTTGATATAAATAGCGTGTTTAATGAAGTGACATTACATTAAAAATTATATGCGTTATACATAATTAAATTGTGAATGAAATAATAGGTCTTAAAACAATATGTACCATGCTAAGTCATGCATACAAAAAGAAATAATATGACAGAAATTCAAAATGGTCAAAAGAGCGTCCAAAATTAAACAAAAAAAGGCAAAATTGAAGCCTTTTGACGCCTCGATTCGAAAAATATTTGGGACAAAAGGCCTACGGCGGTTAACCAATGGATAGATCTCGAAAAAATACACGATTTAAAAAAACGGCGACTAAATCGGAACTACGAGTCAAAAGATACGATAGATCTAACATTTAGGCCAAAGACGAATAACACCAAGCACCACGAACCGTCGGTGGTATTTGGTGAGTGGAGTGAGTTTTTGAGGAAATATGTCTTTCTAAAAATCTAGACGACCTCGAATGGCAAGAACATTCACAGAGTCTTGCTCGTTGGGCCGTTTTAGGGTGATCCTGAGAATTTCAGCACAATCCGAAATCAAAGGTTATGCGCCGCCAAATAGTACTCCATCTGGGAGCGCATATTAATGATTTAAAAAAGCATGTTTAATAAAGTGACATTAGATTCAAATCTATATGAGTTATACACAATTACATTGTGAGTGAAAAATGGGCCTTAAAACTACATATACCATGCTATGTCATGTATACACAAAAGTAATAACACGATATATATTTAAAACACTCAAAAAACATTAAAAATGAGAAAAAATGTCTTTTTGTGGCATCCTGATGACCTCGAATGGCAATAAAATTCCCGAGAGTCTCGATGTTAGGGTCGTTTTAGGGTGATCTTGAGAATTTCAACACAATATTAAACCAAAAGTTATGCGCCGCCAAATGGTACTCCATTTGGCGGCGCATCTTTTTGATATAAATAGCGTGTTTAATGAAGAGACACTAGATTAAAAATTATATGCGTTATACATAATTACATTGTGAGTGAAATAATAGGCCTTAAAACAATATGTACCATGCTAAGTCATGCATACAAAAAGAAATAATATGACAGAAATTCAAAATGGTCAAAAAAGCGTCTAAAATTAAACAAATAAGGGAAAAATCGAAGGCTTTTGACGCCTCGTTTATTTGGGACAAACGGCCTACGGTGGTTTTCCAACGGATAGATCTCGAAAAATTACACGATTTAAAAAAAACGGCGACTAAATCGGAACTACGAGTCAAAAGATACGATAGATCTAACATTTCGGCAAAAGACGAATAACACCAAGCACCACGAACCGTCGGCGGTGTTTGGTGAGTGGAGTGAGTTTTTGAGGAAATATGTCTTTTTAAAAATGTAGACGACCTCGAATGGCAAGAACGTTCAGAGAGTCTTTCTCGTTGAGCCGTTTTAGGGTGATCCTGAGAATTTCAGCACAATCCGAAACCAAAGGTTATGCGCCGCCAAATGATACTCTATCTGGCGACGCATATTAATGATTTAAAAAAGCATGTTTAATGAAGTGACATTAGACTCAAATCTGTATGAGTTATACATAATTACATTGTGAGTTAAAAAATGGGCCTTAAAACTACATATACCATGCTAAGTCATGTATACACAAAAGTAATAATACGAAATATATATTGAAAAGACTCAAAAAAATCATTAATAATGAGAAAAATGTCTTTTTGTGGCATCCTGATGACCTTGAATGGCAATAAATTTCCGAGAGTCTCGATGTTAGGGTCGTTTTAGGGTGATCTGGAGAATTTCAACACAATATGAAACCAAAAGTTATGCGCCGCCAAATGGTACTTCATTTGGCGGCGCATTTTTTTGATATAAAAGGCGTGTTTAATGAAGTGACATTAGATTAAAAATTATATGCGTTATACATAATTACATTGTGAATGAAATAATAGGCCTTAAAACAATATGTACCAATGCTAAGTCATGTATACAAAAAGAAATAATATGACAGAAATTCAAAATGGTCAAAAGAGCGTCTAAAATTAAACAAAAAAATGCAAAATTGAAGGCTTTTGACGCCTCGTTTCAAAAAATATTTGGGACAAACGGCCTACGGTGGTTAGCCAACGGATAGATCTCGGAAAAATACACGATTTAAAAAAACGGCGACTAAATCGGAACTACGAGTCAAAAGATACGATAGATCTAACATTTCGGTCAAAGACGAATAACACCAAGCACCGCGAACCGTCGGTGGTGTTTGGTGAGTGGTGTGAGTTTTTGAGGAAATATGTCTTTTTCAAAATCTAGACGACCTCGAATGGCAAGAACGTTCAGAGAGTCTTGCTCGTTGGGACGTTTTAGGGTGATCATGAGAATTTCAGCACAATCCGAAACTAAAGGTTATGCGCCGCCAAATGATACTCCATCTGGCGGCGCATATTAATGATTTAAAAAAGCATATTTAATGAAGTGACATTAGACTCAAATCTATATGAGTTATACATAATTAAATTGTGAGTGAAAAATGGGTCTTAAAACTACATATACCATGCTATGTCATGTATACACGAAGGTAATAATACGATATATATTGAAAACACTAAAAAAACATTAATAATGAGAAAAATGTCTTTTTGTGGCATCCTGATGACCTCGAATGGCAATAAAATATCCGAGAGTCTCGATGTTAGGGTCTTTTTAGGGTGATCTTGAGAATTTCAACACAATATGAAACCAAAAGTTATGCGCCGCCAAATGGTACTCTATTTGGCGACACATTTTTTTGATATAAAAAACGTGTTTAATGAAGTGACATTAGATTAAAAATTATATGCGTAATACATAATTACATTGTGAGTGAAATAATAGGCCTTAAAACAATATGTACCATGCTAAGTCATGCATACAAAAAGAAATAATATGACAAAAATTCAAAATGGTCAAAAGAGCGTCTAAAATTAAACAAAAAAGGCAAAATTGAAGGCTTTCGACGCCTCGTTTCGAAAAATATTTGGGACAAACGGCCTACGGCGGTTTGCCAACGGATAGATCTCGAAAAAATACAGGATTTAAAAAAAATGGCGAATAAATCATAACTACGAGTCAAAAGATACGATATATCTAACATTTCGGCCAAAGACGAATAACACCAAGCACCACGAACCGTCGGTGGTGTTTGGTGAGTGGTGTGAGTTTTTGAGGAAATATGTCTTTTTCAAAATCTAGACGACCTCGAATGGCAAGAACGTTCAGAGAGTCTTGCTCGTTGGGCCGTTTTAGGGTGATCCTGAGAATTTCAGCGCAATCCGAAACCAAAGGTTATGCGCCGCCAATGGTACTCTATTAATGATTTAAAAAAGCATTTTTAATGAAGTGACATTAGACTCAAATCTATATGAGTTATACATAATTACATTGTGAGTGAAAAATTGGGCCTTAAAACTACATATACCATGCTAAGTCATGTATACACAAAAGTAATAATACGAAATATATATTGAAAAGACTCAAAAAAATCATTAATAATGAGAAAAATGTCTTTTTGTGGCATCCTGATGACCTCGAATGGCAATAAAATTTCCGAGAGTCTCGATGTTACGGTCGTTTTAGGGTGATCTTTATAATTTTAACACAATATGAAACCAAAAGTTATGCGCCGCCAAATGGTACTGCATTTGGCGGCCATCTTTTTGATATAAAAAGCGTGTTTAATGAAGTGACATTAGATTAAAAATTATATGTGTTATATATAATTACATTGTGAGTGAAATAATATGCCTTAAAACAATATGTACCATGCTAAGTCATGCATACAAAAAGAAATAATATGACAGAAATTCAAAATGGTTAAAAGAGCGTCAAAAATTAAACAAAAAAGGGCAAAATTAAAGGCTTTCGACGCCTCGTTTCGAAAAATATTTGGGACAAACGGCCTACGGCGGTTTGCCAACGGATAGATCTCGAAAAAATACGCGATTTAAAAAAACCGGCGGCTAAATCGGAACTACGAGTCAAAAGATACGATAGATCTAACATTTCGGCCAAAGACGAATAACACCAAGCTCCACGAACCGTCGGTGGTGTTTGGTGAGTGGAGTGAGTTTTTGAGGAAATGTGTCTTTTTAAAAATCTAGACGACCTCGAATGGCAAGAACGTTCAGAGAGTCTTGCTCGTTGGGCCGTTTTATGGTGATCCTTAGAATTTCAGCACAATCCGAAACCTAAGGTTATGCGCCGCCAAATAGTACTCCATATGGCGGCGCATATTAATGATTTAAAAAAGCATGTTTAATAAAGTGACATTGGACTCAAATCTATATGAGTTATACATAATTACATTGTGAGTGAAAAAATGGGCCTTAAAACTACATATACCATGCTAAGTCATGTATGCACAAAAGTAATAATACGATACATATTGAAAACACTCAAAAAAACATTAATAATGAGAAAAATGTCTTTTTGTGGCATCCTGATGACCTCGAATGGCAAAAAAATTTCCGAGAGTCTCGATGTTAGGGTCTTTTTAGGGTGATCTTGAGAATTTCAACACAATATGAAACCAATAGTTATGCGCCGCCAAATGGTACTCCATTTGGCGGTGCATCTTTTTGATATAAAAAGCGTGTTTAATGAAGTGACATTAGATTAAAAATTATATGCGTTATACATAATTACATTATGAGTGAAATAATAGGCCTTAAAACAATATGTACCATGCTAAGTCATGTATACAAAAAGAAATAATATGACAGAAATTCAAAATGGTCAAAAGAGCGTCAAAAATTAAACAAAAAAGGGCAAAATTGAAGGATTTCGACGCCTCTTTTCGAAAAATATTTGGACAAACGGCCTACGGCGGTTTGCCAACGGATAGATCTCGAAAAAAATACACGATTTAAAAAAACGGCGACTAAATCGGAACTACGAGTCAAAAGATACGATAGATCTATCATTTCGGCCAAAGACGAATAACACCAAGCTCCACGAACCGTCGGTGGTGTTTGGTGAGTGGTGTGAGTTTTTGAGGAAATATGTCTTTTTCAAAATCTAGACGACCTCGAATGGCAAGAACGTTCAGAGAGTCTTGATCGTTGGGCCGTTTTAGGGTGATCCTGAGAATTTCAGCACAATCCGAAACTAAAGGTTATGCGCCGCCAAATGGTACTCCATCTGGCGGCGCATATTAATGATTTAAAAAAACATGTTTAATGAAGTGACATTAGACTCAAATATATATGAGTTATACATAATTACATTGTGAGTGAAAAATGGGCCTTAAAACTACATATACCATGCTATGTCTTGTATACACAAAAGTAATAATACGATATATATTGAAAACACTAAAAAAAAACATTAATAATGAGAAAAATGTCTTTTTGTGGCATCCTGATGACCTCGAATGGCAATAAAATTTCCGAGAGTCTAGATGTTAGGGTCGTTTTAAGGTGATCTTGAGAATTTTAACACAATATTAAACCAAAAGTTATGCGCCGCCAAATGGTACTCTATTTGGCGGCGCATCTTTTTAATATAAATAGCGTGTTTAATGAAGTGACATTAGATTAAAAATTATATGTGTTATACATAATTACATTGTGAGTGAAATAATAGGCCTTAAATTAATATGTACCATGCTAAGTCATGCATACAAAAAGAAATAATATGACAGAAATTCAAAATGGTCAAAAGAGCGTCTAAAATTAAACAAAAAAAGGCAAAATTGAAGGCTTTTGATGCCTCGTTTCGAAAAATATTTGGGACAAACGGCCTACGGCTGTTTTCCAACGGATAGATCTCAGAAAAATACACGATTTAAAAAAAACGGCGACTAAATCGAAACTACGAGTCAAAAGATACGATAGATCTAATATTTCGGCCAAAGACGAATAACACCAAGCACCACGAACCGTCGATGGTGTTTGGTGAGTGGTGTGAGTTTTTGAGGAAATATGACTTTTTCAAAATCTAGACGACCTCGAATGGCAAGAACGTTCAGAGAGTCTTGCTCGTTGGGCCGTTTTAGGGTGATCCTGAGAATTTCAGCACAATCCGAAACTAAAGGTTATGCGCCGCCAAATGATACTCCATCTGGCGGCGCATATTAATGATTTAAAAAAGCATATTTAATGAAGTGACATTAGACTCAAATCTGTATGAGTTATACATAATTACATTGTGAGTTAAAAAATGAGCCTTAAAACTACGTATACCATGCTATGTCATGTATACACAAAGGTAATAATACGATATATATTGAAAACACTCAAAAAACATTAATAATGAGAAAAATGTCTTTTTGTGGCATCCTGATGACCTCGAATGGCAATAAAATTTCCGAGAGTCTCAATGTTAGGGTCTTTTTAGGGTGATCTTGAGAATTTCAACACAATATGAAACCAAAAGTTATGCGCCGCCAAATGGTACTCCTTTTGGCGTCGCATCTTTTTGATATAAAAAGCGTGTTTAATGAAGTGACATTAGATTAAAAATTATATGCGTTATACATAATTACATTGTGAGTGAAATAATAGGCCTTGAAACAATATGTACCATGCTAAGTCATGCATACAAATAAAAATAATATGACAGAAATTCAAAATGGTAAAAAGAGCGTCTAAAATTAAACAAAAAAAAGTCAAAATTGAAGGCTTTCGACGCCTCGTTTCGAAAAATATTTGGGACAAACGGCCTACGGCAATTTGCCAATGGATAGATCTCGAAAAATTACAGGATTTAAAAAAAAACGGCGACTAAATCGGAATTACGAGTCAAAAGATACGATATATCTAAAATTTCGGCCAAAGACGAATAACACCAAGCACCACGAACCGTCGGTGGTGTTTGGTGAGTGGTGTGAGTTTTTGAGGAAATATGTGTTTTTCAAAATCTAGACGACCTCGAATGGCAAGAATGTTCAGAGAGTCTTGCTCGTTGGGGCGTTTTAGGATGATCCTGAGAATTTCAGCGCAATCCGAAACCAAAGGTTATGCGCCGCCAAATGGTACTCTATCTGGCGGCGCATATTTGTGATTTAAAAAGCATGTTTAATGAAGTGACATTAGACTCAAATCTATATGAGTGATATATAATTACATTGTGAGTGAAAAAATGGGCCTTAAAACTACATATACCATGTTAAGTCATGTATACACAAAAGTAATAATACGAAATATATATTGAAATAACTCAAAAAAATCATTAATAATGAGAAAAATGTCTTTTTGTGGCATCCTGATGACCTCGAATGGCAATAAATTTCTGGAAGTCTCGATGTTTGGGTCGTTTTAGGGTGATCTTGAGAACTTCAACACAATATGAAACCAAAAGTTATGCGCTGCCAAATGGTACTCCATGTGGCAGCGCATCTTTTTGATATAAAAAGCGTGTTTAATGAGGTGACATTAGATTAAAAATTATATGCGTTACACATAATTACATTGTGAGTGAAATTATAGGCCTTAAAACAATATGTACCATGCTAAGTCATTCATACAAAAAGAAATAATATGACAGAAATTCAAAATGGTCAAAAGAGCGTCTAAAATTAATCAAAAAAAGGCAAAATTGAAGGCTTTCGACGCCTCGTTTCAAAAAATATTTGGGACAAACGGTTTACGGAGGTTAGCCAACGGATAGATCTCGAAAAAATACACGATTTAAAAAAAACGGTGACTAAATCGGAACTACGAGTCAAAAGATACGATAGATCTAACATTTCGGCCAAAGACGAATAACACCAAGCACCACGAACCGTCGGTGGTGTTTGGTGACTGGTGTGAGTTTTTACGGAAATATGTCTTTTTAAAAATCTAGACGACCTCGAATGGCAAGAACGTTCAGAGAGTCTTGCTCGTTGGGCCGTTTTAGGGTGATCCTGAGAATTTCAGCACAATCCGAAACCAAAGGTTATGCGCCGCCAAATGGTACTCCATCTGGCGGCGCATATTAATGATTTAAAAAAGCATGTTTAATGAAGTGACATTAAACTCAAATCTATATGAGTTATACATAATTACATTGTGAGTGAAAAAATGGGCCTTAAAACTACATATACCATGCTAAGTCATGTATACCCAAAAGTAATAATACGATATATATATATTGAAAAGACTCAAAAAAATCATTAATAATGAGAAAAATGTCTTTTTGTAGCATCCTGATGACCTCGAATGGCAATAAAATTTCCGAGAGTCTAGATGTTAGGGCCGTTTTAAGGTGATCTTGAGAATTTTAACACAATATTAAACCAAAAGTTATGCGCCGCCAAATGGTACTCTGTTTGGCGGCGCATCTTTTTAATATAAATAACGTGTTTAATGAAGTGACATTAGATTAAAAATTATATGCGTTATACATAATTACATTGTGAGTGAAATAATAGGCCTTAAAACAATATGTACCATGCTAAGTCATGCATTCAAAAAGAAATAATATGACAGAAATTCAAAATGGTCAAAAGAGCGTCTAAAATTAAACTAAAAAAAGGCAAAATTGAAGGCTTTTGATGCCTCGTTTCGAAAAATATTTGGGACAAACGGCCTACGGCTATTTTCCAACGGATAGATCTCAGAAAAATACACGATTTAAAAAAAACGGCGACTAAATCGGAACTACGAGTCAAAAGATACGATAGATCTAACATTTCGGTCAAAGACGAATAACACCAAGCACCACGAACCGTCGATGGTGTTTGGTGAGTGGTGTGAGTTTTTGAGGAAATATGACTTTTTCAAAATCTAGACGACCTCGAATGGCAAGAACGTTCAGAGAGTCTTGCTCGTTGGGCCATTTTAGGGTGATCCTGAGAATTTCAGCACAATCCGAAACTAAAGGTTATGCGCCGCCAAATGATACTCCATCTGGCGGCGCATATTAATGATTTAAAAAAGCATATTTAATGAAGTGACATTAGACTCAAATCTGTATGAGTTATACATAATTACATTGTGAGTGAAAAATGGGCCTTAAAACTACATATACCATGCTATGTCATGTATACACAAAGGTAATAATACGATATATATTGAAAACACTCAAAAAACATTAATAATGAGAAAAATGTCTTTTTGTGGCATCCTGATGACCTCGAATGGCAATAAAATTTCCGAGAGTCTCAATGTTAGGGTCTTTTTAGGGTGATCTTGAGAATTTCAACACAATATGAAACCAAAAGTTATGCGCCGCCAAATGGTACTCCTTTTGGCGTCGCATCTTTTTGATATAAAAAGCGTGTTTAATGAAGTGACATTAGATTAAAAATTATATGCGTTATACATAATTACATTGTGAGTGAAATAATAGGCCTTGAAACAATATGTACCATGCTAAGTCATGCATACAAATAAAAATAATATGACAGAAATTCAAAATGGTAAAAAGAGCGTCTAAAATTAAACAAAAAAAAGTCAAAATTGAAGGCTTTCGACGCCTCGTTTCGAAAAATATTTGGGACAAACGGCCTACGGCAATTTGCCAATGGATAGATCTCGAAAAATTACAGGATTTAAAAAAAACGGCGACTAAATCGGAATTACGAGTCAAAAGATACGATATATCTAACATTTTGGCCAAAGACGAATAACACCAAGCACCACGAACCGTCGGTGGTGTTTGGTGAGTGGTGTGAGTTTTTGAGGAAATATGTGTTTTTCAAAATCTAGACGACCTCGAATGGCAAGAACGTTCAGAGAGCCTTGCTGTAACGACCTGGATTTTTCCGATCGTTTTACACTTATAAGATTAATATTTACATAAATTAAACCTTACCAACATGATAAGCAATCTAAATTGTTGAGATTTATGATTTTGAAAAGAGTTTTACATAACGTTTGACCGTCCAATTTGACCGATGATATCACGAACTATATAACATACGATAATTATACGTTTGTGTATATATATGTATTTATATATATTTAACATGATCTAAGGATGTTTAACATCTCATTGAGTACTAATAACAATGAGTTATAAGTATATTTTGAAACTACTAACTTAAGTTTTCAAAACGATAACCATACGTAACGTTCTTTGACATAAATACTTATAGCCTATAATACTTATATGTGTATCGTATAGATATGTATTTTATCACTTTTAAAGGGCTTACATACATAAAATAATATAAGTATATTTACAAAAGATAGCTATATTTGAATCCTCGTTCCGTTTTCTCAAAGATTTCTACACGTATATTTAGGGTATATGTAACCGTATGGCACACAGTTTCTAGAAGTATTTACTATTGGTATATACCAATAGAAATCTTCAATTATTTGTGTAATATGTCATTCATGACATAATAAATTTTAACTTATCTTAGATATTTTCACTAAAAACCAAATTTTCAAGCCTATAAATAAGCACCATTTTTAACTCATTTTTACACATTCATTTTCCAAATTTTACTTTCAATTTTCACACACACTTGCAAGAACTCTCTCAAGTTTTATTTTACTACTTCTTTCCAGCAACTTTACATTTTAAACTTGAGGTAAAAACTCTACTTCAACTCTTGTTCAATTCATATATTTATAGCTATCTATATAAGAGTTTATAAACTAGAACATAGTTTGAATGATTTCAAACTTGTTCGCAAACTAAATAGATCCTTCTAACTTAACTTTTAAAACACTTCAAGACCTGTAATATATCATAATGATATGCTAACTTAACAAGATACAACTTGTTTTTGCAAAGAATAACTTAAAACTGAATCTACGGCGTCGGAGTGTAACCGGGGGCTGTTTTGGGTTGGATAATTAAAAACCATCTTGAACTTTGAATTAGAAGTTCATGTTCTGGAAAAATGAAATTTCTTATGACTATGTTAACACATAAAAATTTCATGGTTTAATTCAAAGTATAAGTATTTTTAGAAAAATGATCATTAAATATTGTTTTTATGACAAAAATGATTACTTTCATAAGATTCACCTAGAGTTGGACTATAACCTGTGATTCCGAATGTAAACCAAGGTATTTACAGTTCATATTCTTAAATTTTGACTCGATCCAAGGAGATGGCAAGTTGAATCAACAAAAACGGAGTTGTAACGAAGAAACTACGACTAAAATAAGATCGGGTGTCCAAAGCTTGTTTAACAACGAAAATAATTGGAGAAAAATTAAATAAATCATATCTTTCCTAATTAATATGATATTTCATATATATTTACTCATGATTTAATTTTATATATTTCAGGACCACCCGTAAACAACACGAGAAGATTAATCATAAGACCTCATGAACGTACGCAACACGTCATTTGACAACACCGGTACTTTATGTACGCAATACGTCATTTGACAACACGGTACCATGGGTCAAGATTAATTCCGATCAATATGAATACGATGTGGTCTTTATTTATTTTATTTAAGCAACTAATTGTGAACCACTAACATCGGACTGCTAACTACGAACTAAGAAAGTATTAAAAGTATTAAAAAGTATATATATATATATATATATATATATATATATATATATATATATATATATATATATATATATATATATATATATATATATATATATATAACGGTTACTTAAAAAGAAAATATATTGATATATTACATATGGTTAGGTTCGTGATATCAATCGGAGACCAAGTCGTGTTTATTATCTTCAAGACCAAAGTGAGTATATAGTCCCACTTTTAAACTCTAAATATTTCGGGATGAGAATACATGCATTTTATGATTTACGTTATAGACACAAGTGATCAAAAATATAAATTCTATGTGAGTTGTGTTATTGGCATACTTCCCTGTAACTTGGTAACTATAATTACATGGGCCAGTGTAAACGCGAATCCTGTTGATAGATCTATCGGGCCTGACAACCCCAACCGGGCTGGACGACCAGTTTTTAACGGTTGCACAGTACTTCGTGGAGGATGACTACAGCTTGTTTAATTACTGTGTAGTTGATGTTATATGAAAGGGAATATGCGACGATGAATTGTAGTTAAGTATGGTTACCAAGGGCTCAATCACTTCGAATATTTTTATGTTTATAAATATGAAATCTTGTGGTCTATATTATTCGCTGCCGGCATTAAACCTATATCTCACCAACTTTATGTTGACGTTTTAAGCATGTCTATTCTCAGGTGATAACTAAAAGCTTCCGCTGCATCATGTTGAACTTAAGCAAGATTTGGAGTTCGCATATTTGTGTCAAAAATAAAACTGCATATCGGAAGATTTGTAATGTAAAATATGTTGGAAATTGTGTTGTCGTTATTACATGTAAAGTTTGTAAGGCTAAGATTATCGCTAGGCGGTAATCATTATTATGTTGTTTAAACCTTGGTTTTTAAATAAAAGTTATGGTTTGTATTGTAAAAACGAATGCAGTTTTTGAAAAACGTCGCATATAGAGGTCAATACCTCGCAATGAAATCATATGTTATTGTATTCGTCCTTTTGGTTAAGGTCGGGTCGTCTCATGTGGTATCAGAGCGGTGGTCTTAGCGAACCAGGTTTACATTAGTGTGTCTAATTGATAAGTCGTTAGGATGCATTAGTAAGTCTGGACTTTGACTGTGTCGGATTTTGAAAACTATTGCTTATCATTGTTGGTTAAAAATTGATATGTAAATATTATGAGGTACTAACTTGCTAGTTGTTGTGTGATAGATGTCCGGCTCAGAACTTATTATCATATTCAGCGACTCCGAACCCGATTCCCCATATGGTATTACAGTCATTAATCTATCCGATGACGAAAACGACACCTTTGGGGAAGACTCACAATATCCGGATGAACCAACTATAGAGGAACCGGAAAGTGAACCGGAGGAGGAAGAAAAACATGAAATTACGAAAGATGAGATCAAACTAGGAAAGAAACGAAAGGCTAATGAATTAGAAAATTCAGATCCCGAGATTAGTGAGGATGTTGTGGCACCAACTCCACTGGACACTACCACCCCTATCCCCGACATTCCTATTAGTGCTATCCCGGCATCTAGTTCTTCGGCCCCTCAGCCAAAACGTCGGGAGACAGCTAGGATTCGCGTTGGGGGATTCCCTGAACACAAACGTTTTGGGATATAGGCTGAATGATGCACCGTTGTTTAAAACCATGGGATCAAATAACATTTTGTATAATATTACTAGTGTGGTTTGCTTAATGTTGATGTAAGATAAGCTTATATAAAATAGTGGAGTGTGAAATGCAATAATTTTCCATGGTTGAGTATTATTTAGATGGTAGTAATTGATTTTCGTACTAAGCTATTAAGTATGAACTTTAACGGGTAGGTACTACCCCAGATATGATTATAAAACGCTAATAAGAAGAAAAAGCTTTTATAATAATAACTGGTTCATATTATTAATAAGATGCGATGTACTATAAATACATACTACATCTAAATATTCCATGTGAATAATTATTTTTTTCATTCTTATAGAAGAAAATGGCGCGAGTGAACCGAATGACGGAACAAGAAGTCGAGGAACTCATAAATCAACGAGTTAACGACAGAATGTTATGGGTCGAGGCTGCAAGAGCTGCTGCAGTTAACCCAAATCCTCGTGTAGGATGCACTTACAAGACTTTTCAAGGATGCAAGCCTTCATCATTCAGTGGAACAGAAGGACCAATCGGTTTAACTCGGTGGATCGAAAAGATGGAGTCTGTGTTTAAAATCAGTGGTTGTGTTGAGAAGGACATGACTAAGTATGCATCGTGCACTTTATAAGATAGTGCACTCACGTGGTGGAAAAACTATGTGAAGGCTGTGGGAGGAGATGTAGCTTATGATACTCCATGGGAAGAATTCAAAACAACGCTAATCAATGAGTATTGTCCAAGAAATGAAGTTAGGAAATTGGAAGCTGAATTACGAAGTCTGAAAGTTGTTGGTACTGAACTCACCAATTACAATCAGTGATTCATGGAATTAGCTTTACTATGTCCTGAATTGGTACCAACCGAAGAACGGAAGATTGAATTGTACAAAGATGGTTTGCCCAGAAACGTCAAGGCAAATGTTACAGCCTCAAAACCTAAGACTATTCATGAAGCCATTACTATGGCAAATGAATTAATGGATCAGATTATTCTGGATAAGAATACCGATGTTAAGACATCAGAAAACAAAAGAAAGTGGGAAGGTAATCGTGATCGGGGTCACCATCAACAATCCAACAAGAAACCAGAAATGGTACAAGGTGCGGGTAGTGGGACCGATGCAAGATACGTAAGACAACCACCTTATTGTAATAGGTGTTACAAACGTCACACAGGCTTTTGCAGTATTGTGTGTGACAACTGCCACCGAAAAGGTCATCACGCTAAGGATTGTAGGATTTCTGTCGTAAGAGATACTAAAACTCCTGCCACCAACGCAAATAGAACTGCGTTAGCCAACGTTATTTGTTATGGATGTGGAAAACTAGGACATATCAGGACTTATTGCCCGAATGCGGAAAAGAAGGATGAACCTGCTCGTGGAAGGGTGTTTAATGTCAATACTAGAGCCGCACGAGAAGACCCGAAGTTGGTTACGGGTACGTTTTCTGTTAATAATTTAACAGCATCTATTATATTCGATACAGGTGCCGATAAAAGTTACATGAATAAAGACTTTTACACTATGTTAAATTGCTCATCAATACCATTGGATTCTATGTACTTAATTGAATTAGCTAATGGTAAGTTATTGAGAGCCGATAAAGTCTGTCGTGAATGTAAAATATAGATAGCCGGAGAAACATTTAAGATCGATTTGATACTTGTTGAATTGGGAAGTTTTGATATAATTGTCGGCATGGATTGGATGTCCAAAGTAGGAGTCGAAGTTGTGTGTGCTGAAAAGGCAATTCGCATTCCTCGAAAAGATAAATCAATGATAATGATTTACGGAGATAAAGGTAACTCAAACCTAAATCTTATTAGCTGTTTGAAAGCTCGAAGGTGCTTAGAAAAGGGATGTTATGCCATCCTAGCACATGTAAAGAAAGTTGAAGAAAAGGAGAAGAATATTAACGATGTAAAGGTAGTAAGAGACTTTCCCGATGTATTTCCGGAGGAATTACCGGGACTACCTCCTTTTAGGTCTGTAGAATTTCAAATAGATCTTGTACCAGGAGCTGCACCGGTTGCTCGTGCCCCATATAGACTTGCACCGTCCGAGTTAAAAGAACTTCAGAGTCAGTTAAAAGAATTATTGGACCGTGGATTCATACGACCAAGTACTTCACCGTGGGGAGCTCCAATCTTATTTGTTAAGAAGAAAGATGGATCTTTTAGGATGTGTATAGATTATTGTGAATTAAATAAGTTAACTATCAAGAATCGGTATCCATTACCGAGAATTGATGACTTATTTGATCAATTGCAAGGATCATGTGTTTACTCGAAAATCGACTTAAGATCGGGCTATCATCAATTACGTGTCAAAGAAGAAGACATTCCGAAAACAGCTTTTCGAACACGTTATGGTCATTACGAATTTTTAGTCATGCCGTTTGGATTGACAAATGCGCCAGCTGTATTTATGGACCTCATGAATCGAGTTTGTAGTCCGTATTTAGATAAGTTTGTTATCGTTTTCATTGACGATATTCTTATCTATTCCAAAAGTGAACAAGAGCATGAACAACACTTAAGGTTAATATTAGAGCTGTTAAGAAAAGAACAACTATACGCCAAATTTTCTAAGTGTGCTTTTTGGTTGAAAGAAGTGCAATTTCTTGGTCATGTTGTTAGTAGCAAGGGAATTCAGGTTGATCCAGCTAAAATTGAGGCCATCGAAAAATGGGAAACTCCTAAGACACCAACGCAGATACGCCAATTTTTGGGTTTAGCTGGTTATTATAGAAGATTTATTCAAGATTTCTCCCGAATAGCTAAGCCGTTGACAGCGTTAACGCAAAAAGGGAAGAAGTATGAATGGACTTCTGAGCAGGAGAATGCATTTCAATTACTGAAGAAGAAGTTGACTACAGCGCCTATTTTATCGTTACCAGAAGGGAATGAGGATTTTGAGATATATTGTGACGCTTCGCGACAAGGTTTTGGTTGCGTCCTTATGCAACGAAAGAAGGTTATAGCATACGCATCTCGACAATTGAAGATTCACGAGCGGAATTATATGACGCATGATCTAGAATTGGGAGCAGTAGTGTTTGCATTAAAGATATGGAGACACTACTTATATGGAGTTAAATGCACTGTGTTTACGGATCATAAAAGCCTTCAGCATATTTTTGATCAGAAACAGCTAAATATGAGACAACGTACGTGGGTTGAGCTGATAAACGACTATGATTGTGAGATTCGCTATCATCCCGGGAAGGCGAACGTGGTGGCCGACGCTTTAAGCAGAAAGGAACGGGAACCAATTCGAGTACGAGCGATGAACATAAAAATTCGCATGAATCTTAACTCACAAATCAAAGAGGCTCAACGAGAAGCTCTCACTAAGGAAAACATAGGAAATGAAGTAATGAAGAAGTATGAGAAGCAACTCGTTATACGGGAAGACGGAATTCGATATTTCGCAAACCGTATTTGGGTACCGAAGTTGGGTGGATTAAGGAAGTTAATATTAAATGAGGCACATAAGACAAGATATTCGATACATCCTGGAGTTGGAAAGATGTATCAAGATCTTAAGACGCATTATTGGTGGCCTAATCTGAAGACAGACGTTGCAACATATGTTGGGGAATGTTTAACTTGTTCCAAAGTTAAAGCAGAACATCAGAAGCCGTCAGGGTTACTTCAACAACCAGAAATCCCAGAATGGAAATGGGACGGTATTACTATGGATTTCATCACAAAGTTACCAAAGACTGCTTGGGGTTATGACACCATTTGGGTAATAGTTGATCGTCTCACCAAATCTGCACATTTCTTGCCTATAAAGGAAACGGATAGAATGGAGAAACTATTACAATTGTATATAAAGGAAATTGTTTCAAGGCATGGAATACCTATTTCTATTATATCCGATCGTGATAGTAGATTTACATCAAAGTTCTGGCAATCACTACAGGAAGCCCTAGGAACTCGTTTGGATATGAGCACCGCATATCATCCACAAACTGACGGGTAAAGTGAAAGAACAATTCAGACTCTTGAAGACATGCTCAGGGCATGTGTGATCGATTTTGGAAACGGATGGGATAAGTATCTACCATTAGCAGAATTCTCGTATAATAACAGTTATCATGCGAGTATTAAAGCTGCACCATTTGAAGCACTGTATGGAAGGAAGTGTAGATCCCCTATCTGTTGGAATGAAGTAGGAGATCGACAATTAACTGGTCCCGAGATCATACATGAAATTACTGAGAAGATAGTACAAATTAAGGAGAGATTGAAAACAGCCCGTAGTCGCCAAAAGAGCTACGCCGATGTCCGAAGGAAACCGTTAGAGTTTCAGATCGGTGACATGGTTATGCTAAATGTGTCACCTAGGAAAAGGGGTAATACGTTTCGGTAAAAGGGGTAAACTGAACCCAAGGTATGTAGGTCCATTCAAGATCACTGAACGTATTGGACCGGTAGCTTATCAACTCGAGTTACCACAACAACTCGCCGGAGTACATAATACATTTCATGTCTCAAACCTTAAGAAATGTCTTGCAAAGGAAGATCTCACCATTCCTCTTGAAGAAATCCAAGTCAACGAGAAACTGCAATTTATAGAAGAACCAGTCGAAATTATGGACCGTGAGGTTAAACGGCTTAAGCAGAGCAACATACCAATCGTTAAGGTTCGTTGGAATGCTCGAAGGGGTCCCGAGTTTACTTGGGAACTAGAGGATCAAATGAAACAAAAGTACCCACATCTGTTTTCCGATGACGCATAATAGGTACAATTTTAAAATTTCGGGACGAAATTTATTTAACGGGTAGGTAATGTAACGACCCGGATTTTTCTGATCGTTTTACACTTATAAGATTAATATTTACATAAATTAAACCTTACCAACATGATAAGCAATCTAAATTGTTGAGATTTATGATTTTGAAAAGAGTTTTACATAACGTTTGACCGTCCAATTTGACCGATGATATCACGAACTATATAACATACGATAATTATACGTTTGTGTATATATATGTATTTATATATATTTAACATGATCTAAGGATGTTTAACATCTCATTGAGTACTAATAACAATGAGTTATAAGTATATTTTGAAACTACTAACTTAAGTTTTCAAAACGATAACCATACGTAACGTTCTTTGACATAAATACTTATAGCCTATAATACTTATATGTGTATCGTATAGATATGTATTTTATCACTTTTAAAGGGCTTACATACATAAAATAATATAAGTATATTTACAAAAGATAGCTATATTTGAATCCTCGTTCCGTTTTCTCAAAGATTTCTACACGTATATTTAGGGTATATGTAACCGTATGGCACACAGTTTCTAGAAGTATTTACTATTGGTATATACCAATAGAAATCTTCAATTATTTATGTAATATGTCATTCATGACATAATAAATTTTAACTTATCTTAGATATTTTCACTAAAAACCAAATTTTCAAGCCTATAAATAAGCACCATTTTTAACTCATTTTTACACATTCATTTTCCAAATTTTACTTTCAATTTTCACACACACTTGCAAGAACTCTCTCAAGTTTTATTTTACTACTTCTTTCCAGCAACTTTACATTTTAAACTTGAGGTAAAAACTCTACTTCAACTCTTGTTCAATTCATATATTTATAGCTATCTATATAAGAGTTTATAAACTAGAACATAGTTTGAATGATTTCAAACTTGTTCGCAAACTAAATAGATCCTTCTAACTTAAATTTTAAAACACTTCAAGACCTGTAATATATCATAATGATATGCTAACTTAACAAGATACAACTTGTTTTTGCAAAGAATAACTTAAAACTGAATCTACGGCGTCGGAGTGTAACCGGGGGCTGTTTTGGGTTGGATAATTAAAAACCATCTTAAACTTTGAATTAGAAGTTCATGTTCTGGAAAAATGAAATTTCTTATGACTATGTTAACACATAAAAATTTCATGGTTTAATTCAAAGTATAAGTATTTTTAGAAAAATGATCATTAAATATTGTTTTTATGACAAAAATGATTACTTTCATAAGATTCACCTAGAGTTTGGACTATAACCTGTGATTCCGAATGTAAACCAAGGTATTTACAGTTCATATTCTTCAATTTTGACTCGATCTAAGGAGATGACAAGTTGAATCAACAAAAACAGAGTTGTAACGAAGAAACTACGACTAAAATAAAATCGGGTGTCCAAAGCTTGTTTAACAACGAAAATAATTGGAGAAAAATTAAATAAATCATATCTTTCCTAATTAATATGATATTTCATATATATTTACTCATGATTTAATTTTATATATTTCAGGACCACCCGTGAACAACACGAGAAGATTAATCATAAGACCTCATGAACGTACGCAACACGTCATTTGACAACACCGGTACTTTATGTACGCAATACGTCATTTGACAACACGGTACCATGGGTCAAGATTAATTCCGATCAATATGAATACGATGTGGTCTTTATTTATTTTATTTAAGCAACTAATTGTGAACCACTAACATCGGACTGCTAACTACGAACTAAGAAAGTATTAAAAGTATTAAAAAGTATATATATATATATATATATATATATATATATATATATATATATATATATATATATGTAACGGTTACTTAAAAAGAAAATATATTGATATATTACATATGGTTAGGTTCGTGATATCAATCGGAGACCAAGTCGTGTTTATTATCTTCAAGACCAAAGTGAGTATATAGTCCCACTTTTAAACTCTAAATATTTCGGGATGAGAATACATGCATTTTATGATTTACGTTATAGACACAAGTGATCAAAAATATAAATTCTATGTGAGTTGTGTTATTGGCATACTTCCCTGTAACTTGGTAACTATAATTACATGGGCCAGTGTAAACGCGAATCCTGTTGATAGATCTATCGGGCCTGACAACCCCAACCGGGCTGGACGACCAGTTTTTAACGGTTGCACAGTACTTCGTGGCGGATGACTACAGCTTGTTTAATTACTGTGTAGTTGATGTTATATGAAAGGGAATATGCGACGATGAATTGTAGTTAAGTATGGTTACCAAGGGCTCAATCACTTAGAATATTTTTATGTTTATAAATATGAAATCTTGTGATCTATATTATTCGTTGCCGGCATTAAACCTATATCTCACCAACTTTATGTTGACGTTTTAAGCATGTCTATTCTCAGGTGATAACTAAAAGCTTCCGCTGCATCATGTTGAACTTAAGCAAGATTTGGAGTTCGCATATTTGTGTCAAAAATAAAACTGCATATCGGAAGATTTGTAATGTAAAATATGTTGGAAATCGTGTTGTCGTTATTACATGTAAAGTTTGTAAGGCTAAGATTATCGCTAGGCGGTAATCATTATTATGTTGTTTAAACCTTGGTTTTTAAATAAAAGTTATGGTTTGTATTGTAAAAACGAATGCAGTTTTTGAAAAACGTCGCATATAGAGGTCAATACCTCGCAATGAAATCATATGTTATTGTATTCGTCCTTTTGGTTAAGGTCGGGTCGTCTCATGTGGTATCAGAGCGGTGGTCTTAGCGAACCAGGTTTACATTAGTGTGTCTAATTGATAAGTCGTTAGGATGCATTAGTAAGTCTGGACTTTGACCGTGTCGGATTTTGAAAACTATTGCTTATCATTGTTGGTTAAAAATTGATATATAAATATTATGAGGTACGAATGTAACGACCCGGAAATTTCCGACCAAATTTAAACTCTAATCTCTATATGGTTCCGACACGATAAGCAAAAACCCTAAAGTTGACCCGCACTTTTTCGATCGTTCTATACTTATAAGATTAATATTTACATAAATTAAACCTTACCAACATGATAAGCAATCCAAATTGTTGAGACTTATGTTTTCGAAAAGAGTTTTACACAACGTTTGACCGTCTAGTTTGACCGATGATATCACGAACTATATAACATATGATAATTATACGTTTGTGTATATATATGTATATATACATATTTAACATGATTAAAGAATGTTTTAATATATCATTTTGTATTAATAACAATAAGTTATAAGTATATTTTGAAACTACTAACTTAAGTTTTCAAAACGATAACTATACGTAACGTTATTTGACATAAATACTTAAGACTTATAATGTTTATACATATATCGTATAAGTAATGTATTTAATCACTTTTAAGAACTTAAATACATAAAACCATATAAGTATATTCACAAAAGATAGCTATATTTGAATCCTCGTTCCGTTTTCTCAAAGATTTCTACACGTATATTTAGGGTATATGTACCCGTATCATACGAAGCTTCTAGATGTATTTACTATTGGTATATACCAATAAAAATCTGCTCCTTAGCAGCCTTAAATGATTAAGAAACATGTGGAACCAACCATTTGTCAAGTAGCATGAATTATTTAGCAAGAAAACAAAGTTAGGTATCATTTTTTTTCTTTATATACTAAAAACGTTTTTATGCATGCACACCATTTCTTCACCCCATTTTCTCATACTTACACTCCCATTTCTCTCTCAAAATACTCTTAACTTCATACTTGATCATCTACAAGCATTTTCCCCATCATTTAGCTTCAAAAACCTTACTTAATCACCATAAGAAAACCATACAAAAACACTTCAAGAAATCCTTCCAAGAACACAAACTTACTTCCAATCTTTCATCCACTTCCATCACCCTTTTGGTTCTAGGATTTTACTCATCTTTTACAGCAATCTTGTCCAAGTAACTTGAGGTAGTAACTTTGTTCATAACCTTATTCGATTCATATATATATAGCTATCTTATTTTGTGGTATAAAAATTTAACAACAAGAACATAGTTTGAAAGTTTTCAAACTTGTTTGCAAACTAAATAGATCCTTCTAACTTAACTTTTAAAATACTTCAAGACCTGTAATATAACTTAATTATATGTTAACTTAACAAGGTATAACTTGGTTTTTCAAAGAATACCTTAAAAACTGTTTTTACGACGTCGGAGTGTAACCGGGGGCTGTTTTGGGTTGGATAATTAAAAACCATCTTAAACTTTGAATTGGAGGTTTATGTTCTGGAAAAATGATTTTTACTATAAATATGTTAACACATAAAAATTTCATGATTTAATTCAAAGTATAGGTATTTTTAGAAAAATGGTCATTAAATGATATTTTTGTAACAAAAATGTTTAACTTCATAAGTTTCACTAAAGTTTCACCTATGCCGTGTGATTTTGAATACAAACTAAGGTATTTACAGTTCATAGTCTTAAAGAGGGACTCGATCCAAGGAGATGTCAAGTTGAATCAACAAAAACGGAGTTGTAACGAAGAAACTATGACCGAAACAAAATCGGATATCCGAGACTAGTTTAGCCACGAAAATAATTGGGAGAAATTAAATAAATCACATCTTTCTAAGATAACATGATATTTTATATATATGTACTCATAATTCAATTTTATATGGTTCAGGATCACCCGTAAACAATACGAGAAGATTAATCATAAGATCTCATGATTGTACGCAACACGTTATTTGACAACACCGGTACTTTATGTACGCAACACGTCATTTGACAACACCGGTACCGTGGGTCAAGATTAATCTCGACCAATACATATACGATGGGGGTTTTATTCATTTCATTGGGGGTTTATTAAACACCTAAAAATGAACCATTAAAATTGAATTACTTACATCGGACTGCTAACTACGGACTAAGGAATTATTAAAAGTATTAAAAGTATAACAAGTATATATATATGTGACGATTGTTTAAAAATGAAAATATATTGATATATTATATATGGATAGGTTCGTGATATCAACCGGAAGACCAAGTCAAAATATTTATATCTTCAAGACAACAGTGAGTATATAGTCCCTTTTAAACTCTAAATATTTTTGGGTTGAGAATACATGCGCTGTTTTTATAAATGATTTACGTTATGGACACAAGTAACTGAAAAATATATTCTACGTTGAGTTGTACCACTAGCATACTTCCCTGTAGCTTGGTAACTAATATTTACAGCGGTATTGTAAACGCGAATCCTGTTGATAGATCTATCGGGCCTGACAACCCCAACCGGACTGGACGACCAGTATTCAACGGTTGCACAGTACTTCGTTTTGTGACTACACTTGGTACGGTGTAGTAAGATTTCATATTAAAGGGAATATGCGACGTGATTGAATGTTAAGTATGGTTACCAAGTGCTCAACCACTTAGAATATTTTTATGAAAATGTTTATATATGAAATCTTGTGGTCTATATATATATATATATATATATATATATATATATATATATATATATATATATATATATATATATATATCGCTGCCGGTATTAAACCTATATCTCACCAACTTTATGTTGACATTTTAAAGCATGTTATTCTCAGGTATGAATTAAGTCTTCCGCTGTGCATTAGCTCGTACTAAGGATACTACTTGAGGCTATTAAGGACTTATATCATAAGGCGTTGCATTCGAGTCATTGAAGTTCATAGAGACTATTATTAAGTAATTGGCGGTTTAGGTCATTTGAATATTATGAAATGTCAGGCGATTATGTCAATTCTGGATGTAACTATAGATTGCCTTTTAAGAATAAATGCAACGTTTGTAAGATGTATCATATAGAGGGCAAGTACCTCGCAATGTTATCAACTATTGTAATTCGTTTGTAATCAATATGGACAACGTCCGGATGATTAGTTTCGGATCCTTTCAGTTGGTATCAGAGCGTTGGTCTTAGCAAACCAGGCCTTGCATTAGTGTGTCTAACTAGTAGTTGTTAGGATACATTAAGTGAGTCTGGACTTTGACCGTGTCTGCCTGTCAAAAGTTTTGCTTATCAATCCTAGTCGGAAATCATCTGCTTATCATCCTTAGGGAACTGCCTGCTTATCATTCTTAAGTCAAGACACGTCTTACTGCATTTAGTGCATCGATAGTGTATAGACAAAATTCATATCCTAGCGTATTTGTTACTATAGACATTGCCTGACGTATTTCAAAGATTCTCCGTAATTCATGGGATTTTGATATTATATATACATATGTAAATTATGTATTGAAGAGTACCAAACCCAACTCCTATAATCTATTCCAAACCAAAAATTCATTTCTCCTACCATACAAGATGGATTCTTCATCCAGCTCAAATTCCTCCGACTTCGATAGCTTCGCCGATATGGATTTCCATTCGAGCTCCGAGAACAGCGTTACCGGAATGGATCAACCAATTTCCCATCATCTATTCTGGATGAATTGGGGATGGGTTCGTAATATACTAAATTTCTGGAGGCAAGAAGAAGGTGATCCATTCCATCCACCAAATTGTCCTCTTAACGATGAACCTGAAGCACTTACCGGCGAACCTATTCGAAACACCATTTTCTCGCTCATTTCTAGAGTATCTCGTCATGACTACATACTATCCCATATTTCGAATCTTGTTCATTCGCTCGTTCCAACTGTCAATCATCCCGGTATAATAGAAGAAGTCAACGAGCTTCGCGCTCGGGTAGTGGCTTTAGAAAATACGGTGCGAAGGTTACAAACACCAGCAGCAGCACCAGCAGCATAATCTGTATCACTATCAACAACGCCGACAGTACTCTTGTCACCCCCAAAATCTCAACATCACAAACTGTATCTCGGATATCAACATCACATACCTCAAAAACCTCATCGGAACTTCGAGTATGATCTTCGTTCTATATATCGTTCTACATCGATTATCTTCGCTTTACGTATCGTTTTACCTCATTTATCTTCGTTCGACCTGGCGATTATGTAATCTCTAATGCTTTAGAAGTTATGTAATCTAGTATTAACGATAAATCAAATGAGTTTAATACTTCATTGACTCATTGAATCTATGATTACATCTGAAGAAAATATATATGCAAGTATATTTTTATAAAGATTGTAATTAAAAATTCTTTCGTACAAACTGTTAATGATGAAAATATTTTAACGGGTGGGTAGTACCCGAGGAATATTTAGAATTCACATTAATAAGTTACGTTGTACATTCTCTAAATCTGATTCAACGGTCATTTACTATCCTACTTACAACTACCGATATACGTATCCGTTCACCACAGAATAACCATTTCTATTCAAATTTCATATTTGGATTTTGATCTATCAGAATCCAACAAGTGGCATAATGAAGAAAACATTGGACAAAAATAAAAAGTGTTAGAAACAAACGAATTAATTAATTGAAATTGTGATAGGATTTCACGCTAACTGTTCCGGCTAACTGTTCCCAGTTAACTAATTAACATTTAATTTATCGCAATTTACATTCTCGCAATTTTATTTATCATCATTTACTTTTACGCACTTTAAATAACGGGACACGTATGCAAGGTTTCGACTTATCATATCGACCCATCTATATATATATATTGGAACAACCATAGACACTCTATATGTGAAGGCGGGAGTTGGCTATACAGGGTCGGAGTTGATTTCAAAATATATATATACTTTGAGTTGTGATCGACACCGAGACCGGTATACGGGTCACGATACGTATTATTTAATTCGAATATTATATATTAAATTATATATGAATCATTGAACCATCGGACTATTGGACTGCTAACTTTGGACAATTAAAATGAATTAAATTAAAATATTAATTATAACATATGAAACTAAATAATTCTTCAAGTTTGCCACTTGATTTCATCCTAAACCTCATTTGTACTTCGACAATTATAATCCTCGTTCAAATCTTTTCATGATTCTTGAAAACACTTCAATCGAGAAGTTGAACCAGCCGCACCTCGTTTACGGAAGAAAGATTTATGCATACAGTTATACACCTGAAACTTTCAAAACCGAAGTTATCGTTGAAACTTATCCGCGTCAAATTCCTTATCATTCATTGGCAAAAACAACCTTACATTTCTCTTTTCAATATAAGTCAATTTTGTCACAGCTCCACTTTGATTTCTCAGTAGGACCACTCTTATTATAACCTCGATATATATACCTTGTCCTTTCACCATTGTTACCGGAGAACCTTTCATATTCCACGACATCATGTACCAGCAGCTTGTCATCTTTTTGGCAGAATTCGCAATTAGTATTTTAAAAATCTCGCAAAACTTCTTAGTCATACCTATAACGTCTATTCCTAAGGATTTCATACTCCGAAGGTGAAGTTTCTGAAAAACACCCTGAATTATGAAGTAGTTCTTTAAATGCTGATGAAGCAGCGAAAATTGTAAACGATTTTAAACAGTCAAAAGTTTGATGATGAAGCACAGTGTGTCGATAAAACTCAGAAAAAGAGAAGAGTTGGAACCGGAAAACGGTTTGAGCAAAGTATGAAAGAGGTTGTGGATAAATAACAAGAACTGAATCTGCTTTCAAAGGATTCAAACGATTCAGTGCCTGCTGAAACCATTAGTAAAAACCCTACCCCTTTATTCTAAACCTCTCCCGATGATATTCTTCATCATCATCTTATCTTAAATATTATAAGATATCTTCATATCTTCCGTTATACATATTCTCCATATTTCTGGAGATATTTTCACAACTATTCTTATCTGAGAATATTTATCTCTCCGTAATATCTGCATTACAACATAAAAGAAACTGTGTCAATTTCTAAATTTTGAAACCTCCAAGTTTAAAATATGAATGTTTTAAAGTAGTGTTGGGAACTGATGCATGAATTAGTATAATATAATGAAACTTGATCAACTTCATTATATTACAGTAAGTCATGTTAAGTTTCTAATGGAATGTGATGATTCACAGTACCGTCATCATGTGCCATGTTACACGGCTCTTACCTTCTATCAAGTCTCCAAACATATTAGAACGTATCACCTTGATAGTTCTAATTTTTCGGAATATTCGAGTAATTTAACGAATCAAGATCGTGCCATTACAATTTCATTCTAAAACCAATAGCTAGGTTCATTCCAAATTTCCTACCTACGAATTTCGGACCATTGTTCGCTTGGCTCGAGGACTGGAAGAAGAAATGAAGGGACAAAACCTCAGAATAGAAATAGGAACATAAACCACAGCAAATAAGAGAGAGCATTAACTGTGGATGACAATGATTTTAAGGGACGGGAGTAGGAACATCGAAATATAAGGGAAGGTATAAAACCTAACAACAACCCCGAAACTACAAACCGTGCATATCAATACGTATTGCAACGTAAAGGCACAGGAGAATTAAAAACATTATAATTCCAAGGAAAGGATAAAAGAGAATAGATTCTTCAGGTGATAGATGAAAAAGAAGAATGAAAGATATGAAAGTTAGAAATATAACAAGGGTTAGAATGGGATGGAGCATATTAGCGAATGTCTTAAAGTAGGAACTAAAGAGAAAGAATAGAAGATGTGGGAAGAAAGAAAGGGAAGGAGGTAAATTTATAGTGAAATATTCGACAAAGAAATCAAAACAGATTGCCGCGTTAAATCAAAGAAGATCCTGATCGCCGCAAAACTAAATCTTATTACATAAGATTTTCTTTAAAACCCTTAAATCCCGGAAATCGATCATAATCACGTCATCGGTTACAATAATTCTATATTTACTCATTTCACTCTTTTGTGATAGCTTCGCTCGTGCGTCTCACATAACCAAATCGTTTTATCTAAATCTTTCAATAATGATAAAATTTCATTATTACCTCATATTCGTCATGAAAACATTCCTATTGTTATTTATGACAACCTCTACCAAATTTCGAGGACGAAATTTCTTTAACGGATGGGTACTGTAACGACCCGGAAATTTCCGACCAAATTTAAACTCTAATCTCTATATGGTTCCGACACGATAAGCAAAAACCCTAAAGTTGACCCGCACTTTTTCGATAGTTCTATACTTATAAGATTAATATTTACATAAATTAAACCTTACCAACATGATAAGCAATCCAAATTGTTGAGACTTATGTTTTCGAAAAGAGTTTTACACAACGTTTGACCGATGATATCACGAACTATATAACATATGATAATTATACGTTTGTGTATATATATGTATATATACATATTTAACATGATTAAAGAATGTTTTAATATCTCATTTTGTATTAATAACAATAAGTTATAAGTATATTTTGAAACTACTAACTTAAGTTTTCAAAACGATAACCATACGTAACGTTATTTGACATAAATACTTAAGACTTATAATGTTTATACATATATCGTATAAGTAATGTATTTAATCACTTTTAAGAACTTAAATACATAAAACCATATAAGTATATTCACAAAAGATAGCTATATTTGAATCCTCGTTCCGTTTTCTCAAAGATTTCTACACGTATATTTAGGGTATATGTACCCGTATCATACGCAGCTTCTAGATGTATTTACTATTGGTATATACCAATAAAAATCTGCTCCTTAGCAGCCTTAAATGATTAAGAAACATGTGGAACCAACCATTTGTCAAGTAGCATGAATTATTTAGCAAGAAAACAAAGTTAGGTATCATTTTTTTTCTTTATATACTAAAAACGTTTTTATGCATGCACACCATTTCTTCACCCCATTTTCTCATACTTACACTCCCATTTCTCTTTCAAAATACTCTTAACTTCATACTTGATCATCTACAAGAATTTTCCCCATCATTTAGCTTCAAAAACCTTACTTAATCACCATAAGAAAACCATACAAAAACACTTCAAGAAATCCTTCCAAGAACACAAATTTATTTCCAATCTTTCATCCACTTCCATCACCCTTTTGGTTCTAGGATTTTACTCATCTTTTACAGCAATCTTGTCCAAGTAACTTGAGGTAGTAACTTTGTTCATAACCTTATTCGATTCATATATATATAGCTATCTTATTTTGTGGTATAAAAATTTAACAACAAGAACATAGTTTGAAAGTTTTCAAACTTGTTTGCAAACTAAATAGATTCTTCTAACTTAACTTTTAAAATACTTCAAGACCTGTAATATAACTTAATTATATGTTAACTTAACAAGGTATAACTTGGTTTTTCAAAGAATACCTTAAAAACTGTTTTTACGACGTCGGAGTGTAACCGGGGGCTGTTTTGGGTTGGATAATTAAAAACCATCTTAAACTTTGAATTGGAGGTTTATGTTCTGGAAAAATGATTTTTACTATAAATATGTTAACACATAAAAATTTCATGATTTAATTCAAAGTATAGGTATTTTTAGAAAAATGGTCATTAAATGATATTTTTGTAACAAAAATGTTTAACTTCATAAGTTTCACTAAAGTTTCACCTATGCCGTGTGATTTTAAATACAAACTAAGGTATTTACAGTTCATAGTCTTAAAGAGGGACTCGATCCAAGGAGATGGCAAGTTGAATCAACAAAAACGGAGTTGTAACGAAGAAACTATGACCGAAACAAAATCGGATATCCGAGACTAGTTTAGCCACGAAAATAATTGGGAGAAATTAAATAAATCACATCTTTCTAAGATAACATGATATTTTATATATATGTACTCATAATTCAATTTTATATGGTTCAGGATCACCCGTAAACAATACGAGAAGATTAATCATAAGATCCCATGATTGTACGCAACACGTCATTTGACAACACCGGTACTTTATGTACGCAACACGTCATTTGACAACACCGGTACCGTGGGTCAAGATTAATCTCGACCAATACATATACGATGGGGGTTTTATTCATTTCATTGGGGGTTTATTAAACACCTAAAAATGAACCATTAAAATTGAATTACTAACATCGGACTGCTAACTACGGACTAAGGAATTATTAAAAGTATTAAAAGTATAACAAGTATATATATATGTGACGATTGTTTAAAAATGAAAATATATTGATATATTATATATGGATAGGTTCGTGATATCAACCGGAAGACCAAGTCAAAATATTTATATCTTCAAGACAACAGTGAGTATATAGTCCCTTTTAAACTCTAAATATTTTTGGGCTGAGAATACATGCGCTGTTTTTATAAATGATTTACGTTATGGACACAAGTAACTGAAAAATATATTCTACGTTGAGTTGTACCACTAGCATACTTCCCTGTAGCTTGATAAGTCGTTAGGATGCATTAGTAAGTCTGGACTTTGACCGTGTCGGATTTTGAAAACTATTGCTTATCATTGTTGGTTAAAAATTGATATGTAAATATTATGAGGTACTAACTTGCTAGTTGTTGTGTGATAGATGTCCGGCTCAGAACTTATTATCATATTCAGCGACTCCGAACCCGATTCCCCATATGGTATTACAGTCATTAATCTATCCGATGACGAAAACGACACCTTTGGGGAAGACTCACAATATCCGGATGAACCAACTATAGAGGAACCGGAAAGTGAACCGGAGGAGGAAGAAAAACATGAAATTACGAAAGATGAGATCAAACTAGGAAAGAAACGAAAGGCTAATGAATTAGAAAATTCAGATCCCGAGATTAGTGAGGATGTTGTGGCACCAACTCCACTGGACACTACCACTCCTATCCCCGCCATTCCTATTAGTGCTATCCCGGCATCTAGTTCTTCGGCCCCTCAGCCAAAACGTTGGGAGACAGCTAGGATTCGCGTTGGGGGATTCCCTGAACACAAACGTTTTGGGATATAGGCTGAATGATGCACCGTTGTTTAAAACCATGGGATCAAATAACATTTTGTATAATATTACTAGTGTGGTTTGCTTAATGTTGATGTAAGATAAGCTTATATAAAATAGTGGAGTGTGAAATGCAATAATTTTCCATGGTTGAGTATTATTTGGATGGTAGTAATTGATTTTCGTACTAAGCTATTAAGTATGAACTTTAACGGGTAGGTACTACCCCAGATATGATTATAAAATGCTAATAAGAAGAAAAAAGCTTTTATAATAATAACTGGTTCATATTATTAATAAGATGCGATGTACTATAAATACATACTACATCTAAATATTCCATGTGAATAATTATTTTTTTTCATTCTTATAGAAGAAAATGGCGCGAGTGAACCGAATGACGGAACAAGAAGTCGAGGAACTCATAAATCAACGAGTTAACGACAGAATGTTATGGGTCGAGGCTGCAAGAGCTGCTGCAGTTAACCCAAATCCTCGTGTAGGATGCACTTACAAGACTTTTCAAGGATGCAAGCCTTCATCATTCAGTGGAACAGAAGGACCAATCGGTTTAATTCGGTGGATCGAAAAGATGGAGTCTGTGTTTAAAATCAGTGGTTGTGTTGAGAAGGACATGACTAAGTATGCATCGTGCACTTTACAAGATAGTGCACTCACGTGGTGGAAAAACTATGTGAAGGCTGTGGGAGGAGATGTAGCTTATGATACTCCATGGGAAGAATTCAAAACAACGCTAATCAACGAGTATTGTCCAAGAAATGAAGTTAGGAAATTGGAAGCTGAATTACGAAGTCTGAAAGTTGTTGGTACTGAACTCACCAATTACAATCAGTGATTCATGGAATTAGCTTTACTATGTCCTGAATTGGTACCAACCGAAGAACGGAAGATTGAATTGTACAAAGATGGTTTGCCCAGAAACGTCAAGGCAAATGTTACAGCCTCAAAACCTAAGACTATTCATGAAGCCATTACTATGGCAAATGAATTAATGGATCAGATTATTCTGGATAAGAATACCGATGTTAAGACATCAGAAAACAAAAGAAAGTGGGAAGGTAATCGTGATCGGGGTCACCATCAACAATCCAACAAGAAACCAGAAATGGTACAAGGTGCGGGTAGTGGGACCGATGCAAGATACGTAAGACAACCACCTTATTGTAATAGGTGTTACAAACGTCACACAGGCTTTTGCAGTATTGTGTGTGACAACTGCCACCGAAAAGGTCATCACGCTAAGGATTGTAGGATTTCTGTCGTAAGAGATACTAAAACTCCTGCCACCAACGCAAATAGAACTGCGTTAGCCAACGTTATTTGTTATGGATGTGGAAAACTAGGACATATCAGGACTTATTGCCCGAATGCGGAAAAGAAGGATGAACCTGCTCGTGGAAGGGTGTTTAATGTCAATACTAGAGCCGCACGAGAAGACCCGAAGTTGGTTACGGGTACGTTTTCTGTTAATAATTTAACAGCATCTATTATATTCGATACAGGTGCCGATAAAAGTTTCATGAATAAAGACTTTTACACTATGTTAAATTGCTCATCAATACCACTGGATTCTATGTACTTAATTGAATTAGCTAATGGTAAGTTATTGAGAGCCGATAAAGTGTGTCGTGAATGTAAAATAGAGATAGCCGGAGAAACATTTAAGATCGATTTGATACTTGTTGAATTGGGAAGTTTTGATATAATTGTCGGCATGGATTGGATGTCCAAAGTAGGAGTCGAAGTTGTGTGTGCTGAAAAGGCAATTCGCATTCCTCGAAAAGATAAATCAATGATAATGATTTACGGAGATAAAGGTAACTCAAACCTAAATCTCATTAGCTGTTTGAAAGCTCGAAGGTGCTTAGAAAAGGGATGTTATGCCATCCTAGCACATGTAAAGAAAGTTGAAGAAAAGGAGAAGAATATTAACGATGTAAAGGTAGTAAGAGACTTTCCCGATGTATTTCCGGAGGAATTACCGGGACTACCTCCTTTTAGGTCTGTAGAATTTCAAATAGATCTTGTACCAGGAGCTGCACCGGTTGCTCGTGCCCCATATAGACTTGCACCGTCCGAGTTAAAAGAACTTCAGAGTCAGTTAAAAGAATTATTGGACCGTGGATTCATATGACCAAGTACTTCACCGTGGGGAGCTCCAATCTTATTTGTTAAGAAGAAAGATGGATCTTTTAGGATGTGTATATATTATCGTGAATTAAATAAGTTAACTATCAAGAATCGGTATCCATTACCGAGAATTGATGACTTATTTGATCAATTGCAAGGATCATGTGTTTACTCGAAAATCGACTTAAGATCGGGCTATCATCAATTACGTGTCAAAGAAGAAGACATTCCGAAAACAGCTTTTCGAACACGTTATGGTCATTACGAATTTTTAGTCATGTCGTTTGTATTGACAAATGCGCCAGCTGTATTTATGGACCTCATGAATCGAGTTTGTAGTCCGTATTTAGATAAGTTTGTTATCGTTTTCATTGACGATATTCTTATCTATTTCAAAAGTGAACAAGAGCATGAACAACACTTAAGGTTAATATTAGAGCTGTTAAGAAAAGAACAACTATACGCCAAATTTTCTAAGTGTGCTTTTTGGTTGAAAGAAGTGCAATTTCTTGGTCATGTTGTTAGTAGCAAGGGAATTCAGGTTGATCCAGCTAAAATTGAGGCCATCGAAAAATGGGAAACTCCTAAGACACCAACGCAGATACGCCAATTTTTAGGTTTAGCTGGTTATTATAGAAGATTTATTCAAGATTTCCCCCGAATAGCTAAGCCGTTGACAGCGTTAACGCAAAAAGGGAAGAAGTATGAATGGACTTCTGAGCAGGAGAATGCATTTCAATTACTGAAGAAGAAGTTGACTACAGCGCCTATTTTATCGTTACCAGAAGGGAATGAGGATTTTGAGATATATTGTGACGCTTCGCGACAGAAATTTAAAATAGTCAAAAGAGCGTCTAAAATTAAACATAAAAAGGCAAAATTGAAGGCTTTCGACGCGTCGTTTCGAAAAATATTTGGGACAAACGGCCTACGGATGTTTTCCAACGGATAGATCTCGGAAAAATACACGATTTAAAAAAACGGCGACTAAATCGGAACTACGAGTCAAAAGATACGATAGATCTAACATTTCGGTCAAAGACGAATAACACCAAGCACCACGAACCGTCGGTGGTGTTTGGTGAGTGGTGTGAGTTTTTGAGGAAATATGTCTTTTTTAAAATCTAGACGACCTCGCATTGTAAGAACGTTCAGAGATTCTTGCTCGTTGGGCCATTTTAGGGTGATCCTGAGAATTTCAGCACAATCCGAAACCAAAGGTGATGCGCCGCCAAATGATACTCCATCTGGCGGCGCATATTAATGATTTAAAAAAGCATATTTAATGAAGTGACATTGGACTCTGTAGTGACCCGAACTTTTCTGAACTCTTCTATGATTATATATATACATGAAAACTATATTTGCATGATTAAATGTTTCCAACATGTTAAGCAATCAAACTTTTTAAGACTTGGTTAATTGAAATGGAAATTATGTAAATGTCTGATCACCCAGTTTGACCGATGATTCACGAACGCTATATGTGGTATATGACATGATGATACATATATGATTATATATATATGTTTAACATGATAAAATGATAAGTAAATATATCATTAAGTGTGTCAACAATGAACTACATAAGTAAAAACAAGACTACTAACTTAAGAATTTCGAAACGAGACATATGCGTAACGATTATCGTTGTAACGATATTTTAATGTATATATATCATATTAAGATATATTCATATATCATGTTAACATGATAATATAATAATTTAACATCTCATTTGATATAATAAACAATGGTTTAACAAGATTAAATGAGATCGTTAACTTAAGGACTTCAAAACAAATCAAAACATGTAACGACTAACGATGACTTAACGACTCATTTAAAATGTATATACATATAATGTTTTTTAAATGTATTTGAACACTTTTGAAAGACTTCAAGACATAGATCAAAGTACTTCCAGTTAACAAAAATACTTACAATTACATCCTCGTTCATTTTCATCAACAATTCTACACGTACGTACCCGTACATGTACTCGTAGAATACGCAGCTTCTAGATGTATGTACTATTGGTATATACACTTCAATCATCAACTCCTTAGAAGCCCATGTGAGTAATTAAACATGTGGGAACCATCATTTGGCAACTAGCATGAAATATCTCATAAAACTACAAAGATTTGGTAAATCATTCATGACTTTTTACAAGTAAACAAAATTACATATCCTTTATATCTAATCCATATACCAACGACCAAAAACACCTACAAACACTTTCATTCTTCAGTTTTCTTCATCTAATGAATCTCT
This sequence comes from Rutidosis leptorrhynchoides, assembly GCF_046630445.1. Lineage (NCBI taxonomy): Eukaryota > Viridiplantae > Streptophyta > Magnoliopsida > Asterales > Asteraceae > Rutidosis > Rutidosis leptorrhynchoides. The sequence goes on from NC_092343.1 coordinate 6,843,221, forward strand.
CTCAAGTTCTATCTTCAAGTTCTAAGTGTTCTTCATAAATTTCAAAAGTTCTAGTTTCATAAAATCAAGAATACTTCCAAGATTGCAAGTTTACTTCCAAGTTTTCTAAATCCATTCCAAGTGTTCATCCAACCTCAAGAAATCTTTGTTATTTACAGTAGGTTATCATTCTAATTCAAGGTAATATTCATATTCAAGCTTTGATTCGATTTCCATAACTTTGAATATCTTAATTCGAGTAGAAATCTTACTTGAACTTGTTTTCGTGTCATGATTCTACTTCAAGAACTTTCAAGCCATCCAAGGATCATTTGAAGCTAGATCATTTCTTGTCACTTACAGTAGGTTTACCTACTATATTTGAGGTAGTAATGATGTTCATAACATCATTCGATTTATATATATAAAACTACCTTATTCGAAGATTATAACTTGTAATTACTAGAACATAGTTTAGTTAAATCTAAACTTGTTCGCAAATAAATTTAATCCTTCTAACTAGACTTTTATAATCAACTAAACACATGTTCTATATCTATATGATATGCTAACTTAATTATTTGAAACCGGGAAACACGAAGAACACCGTAAAACTGGATATACGCCGTCGTAGCTACAACCGGGGGCTGTTTTGGTTGGGATAATTAAAAGCTATGAAGAACTTTGATTTAAAAGCTAGATTTCTGGAAAAATGATTTTTCTTATGAACATGGAACTATATCCAAAAATCATGGTTAAACTCAAAATGGAAGTATGTTTTTCAAAACAGTCATCAAGATGTCATTCTTTCGACGGAAATGACTACCTCTTTCAAAAATGACTTGTAACTTGTATTTCTGACTATAAACCTATACTTTTTCTGTTTAGTTTCATAAAGATAAGTTCAATACAAAACCGTGGCCGCTTGAATCACTCAAAACGGCTTAGAAACGAAGAAATGGCGAGTAATACAAGATTGGTAAAAACTACACAATTTAGCTACGTGAAACTTTGTAACAAATCTATTCCAACCATAACTTAATCAACTTGTATTATATATTATGTAATCTTGAGATACCATAGACACGTATACAATGTTTCGACCTATCATGTCGACACATCTATATATATTTCGGAACAACCATAGACACTCTATATGTGAATGTGGGAGTTGGCTATACAGGGTTGAGGTTGATTCCAAAATATATATAGTTTGAGTTGTGATCAATACTGAGATATGTATACACTGGGTCGTGGATTGATTCAAGATATATATTATGTTATTCATGTACGACAAATTATGGAACTTCTAACTTCGGACCGCTAACTGGACAACTAAAAAATCATCAACACGTAATAAAGAAAATATTGTGAATACGTTTCGATCATATTTTGATATATGTATATATTGTTATAGGTTCGTGAATCAACCCGTGGCCAAGTCAATTTCTCGACGAAGTATTATTTGGTGAATGTGAGTTATAGTCCCACTTTTAAAAATCTAAATATTTTTGGGATGAGAATACATGCAGTTTTATAAATGCTTTACAAAATAGACACAAGTATGTGAAACTACTTTCTATGGTTGAATGATCGAATTTGGATATCACCCCTTTTAGCTTGGTAGCCTAAGAATTAGGGAACGTACACCCTAATTGACGCGAATCCTAAAGATAGATCTATCGGGCCCAACAAGCCCCATCCAAAGTACCGGATGTTTTAGTACTTCGATTTTAATCAGGTCCGAGGTAGTTCCGGAATGATTGGGGATATTCTATATGCATCTTGTTAATGTCGGTTACCAGGTGTTCACCATATGAATGATTTTTATCTCTAAGTACGATGCGAAATGCCTGCTTGAGATGGTTATTATGAAAAATGAAATCTTGTGGTCTATTATTATTATGATTTGATATATGTAGGAATTAAACCTATAACTCACCAACATTTTTGTTGACATTTAAAGCATGTTTATTCTCAGGTGATTATTAAGAGCTTCCGCTATCGCATGCTAAAATAAGGACAAGTTTTGGAGTCCATATTGTATGATATTGTGTAAAAACTGCATTTAAGAAACGTATTTCAATGTAATATATTTGTATTGTAAACCATTATGAAATGGTCGTGTGTAAACAGGATATTCTAGATTATCATTATTTGATAATCTACGTAAAGCTTGTTAAGCCTTTATTGATGAAGTAAAGGTTATGGTTTGTTTTAAAAATGAATGCAGTCTTTGAAAAACGTCTCATATAGAGGTCAAAACCTCGCAACGAAATCAATTAATATGGAACGTTTTTAATCAATAAGAACGGGACATTTCAGTTGGTATCAGAGCGTTGGTCTTAGAGAACCAGAAATTTGCATTAGTGTGTGTCTAACCGAGTTTGTTAGGATGCATTAGTGAGTCTGGACTTCGACCGTGTTTACTTGAAAAATGATTGCTTAACACATTTTGTTGGAAACTATATATTTAACATGTGAACATTATGTGATATATATATGTATCTTTTATGAATCTAACTCTTATCTATCTTACAGTATAAAAACACAAAATGGTTAGACAACCCAATATTTTAGAAGACTTACCCGGAGACATGATTGATGAAATCCTATCTAGAGTCGGTCAGGATTCCTCGGCACAACTATTTTTGGCAAAATCAGTTTGTAAGACATTCGATGAACGTTCCAAGAATGCCTTAGTTTATAAAAGGCTTTCGTTTGAAAAATGGGGGATATCACATTGGGGAGTCCATAAGTTACGCCATGTTTACTTTAACGCATATAATGCGGGGAACCCAAATGTTATTTTACGCTACGGGTTAAGAACCTATTTTGACTCAACGTATCCGAATATAGGACTTCAAGCCTTAGAAAGAGCTTCTAACATGCAACATAAAGAAGCATGTTATACGTACGGGTTAGTGATGTTCGCTTCTCACCAAAGTGAGAAAAAGAACATCGGATTACAATTGTTGAATAAAACATTTCCAGAAGTGACGGATTCGATAGTTAGGGTGAGAAACAAGGTTTTTAGGTTGTTACAAAACTGTTGGACTTTACGTAACCCTCGTCCTTTTGACGACACTACAACATGTTGTCTTGATAAAGGCCACAACGGTTACGTTCCACAAGACTTAGGATGGGAAATAGTCTTAGTAAAACCTGAATGCATGACTTGTTTCTGGACGTATGAATTACGTATCTTTATTGCTTTTGCGGAACGCCTTGCGCATTAGCTAGAGTTATCTTCGCAACTACCTTGTATAAAAGCTAGTGTGTGCTATATTTTATGTCATATGTAAAATAGCACTATGGTATGATTGTATAATATTGTATCAAAAGTTTAAATGTGAAATATTAATGAATTAAGTTTTTCATGATAGAATATTATTTTGACAAGTAGTAGTTAATTTTTGCGTTAGCTACTAAGTATGAACTTAACGGGTAGGTACTACCCGAATTAAAAATTATAAAACGCTAATATGAAGAAAAGGCTTTTATAAATAAGTTCATATTAAGCTACGAAATATTATTTACTACTTCTAATATTCTATATGATTAACTAAATTATTTTGGCTATTTTTGAAGGAAATGGCACCAACGACTCGCCAGAACTTGAATATGACCGAAGAAGATTTCCGTACCTTTCTTGCTGCGAACATAGCCGCAGTGCAAGCCGCGATGCATAATAACAACAATAACTCTGAAACTAGCAACGGAACAAATGCCACACGAACTCGTGTCGGATGTTCCTACAAAGAGTTCACTGCCTGCAAACCGCTGGAATTCGATGGAACCGAGGGTCCAATCGGATTAAAACGATGGACTGAAAAGGTCGAATCGGTATTTGCTATCAGCAAGTGTGCTGAAGATGACAAAGTGAAATACACTACGCATACCTTCACAGGTGCAGCGTTGACATGGTGGAACACCTACCTCGAGCAGGTGGGACAAGATGCTGCTTACTCACTACCGTGGTCTGCATTCAAGCACTTAGTAAACGAGAAATACCGTCCCAGGAACGAGGTCAATAAACTTAAGGCGGAGCTTAGAGGGTTACAAACGCAAGGTTTCGACATTACCACGTATGAACGGAGATTCACAGAATTGTGCCTATTGTGTCCAAGAGCGTTCGAAGATGAAGAAGAGAAGATCGACGCGTTTGTGAAAGGGTTACCGGAAAGGATCCAGGAAGATGTGAGTTCAAACGACCCTGCCTCCATACAAAAGGCAAGTCGAATGGCTCACAAGCTCATAAACCAGATCCAAGGGAGAATGAATAATCAAGCGACCGAAGAGGTCAACACGAAACCACTCAAGAGAAAGTGGGAAGAAACCAGTGACAGGGGTTACGAATATAACAACAACAATAACTATCGTGTCAACAACCAACCCCAAAATTACAACAACAAACGCACCATTTTTCGCAACAACCGCAACAAAAATCATCCCAACAACAACAACTACAACAATCGTTCCAACAACAACCGTTTCAACAACAATAAAAATCCTAACAACAACCTCAATAACAACAATGGCAACAACAATCAGAACAATAAATGTCCAAGATGTGAAGAGAATCACTCAGGGTTCTGCCAGAAATTTTGCACCAAGTGTAAAAGAACTGGTCATGGCGCAGTAAAGTGTGAGGTCTACGGACCGAAGTTTAACAAGACTAATGGGACGAATAGTGTTGAATCAAATAATGCCAACGTTGTTTGTTTTAAATGTGGAAAACCGGGCCACATGATCAGAAGTTGCCCAAACCAAGGGAATACTAATGGGCAAAACCGTGGAAGAGTCTTCAACATCAACGGAGCAGAAGCACAGGAAGACCCGGAGCTTGTTACGGGTACGTTTCTTATTGACGATAAACCTGCTTATGTTTTATTTGATTCGGGTGCGGATAAGAGCTATATGAGTAGAGATTTTTGTGCTAAATTAAACGGTCCATTGACGTCTATGAATAATAAATTTTTACTCGAACTAGCAAACGGTAACCTAATGTCAGCAGATAAAATATGTCGGGATCGTGAAATTAAACTGGTTGGAGAAGTATTTAAGATAAATTTGATACCAGTAGTGTTAGGGAGTTTTGATGTGATAATCGGCATGGATTGGATGAAAAAGGAGAGAGCAGAGGTCGTGTGTTACGAAAATGCGATTCGCATTGTACGAGAAAAAGGAAAACCTTTAATGGTGTACGGAGAAAAGAGCAACGCGAAGTTAAATCTTATTAGTAACCTGAAGGCGCAAAAACTAATAAGAAAAGGTTGCTATGCCATTTTAGCACATGTCGAGAAGGTGCAAACCGAAGAAAAGAACATCAATGATGTTCCCATCGCAAAAGAATTTCCCGACATATTTCCGAAAGAATTACCGGGACTACCTCCACATCGATCCGTTGAATTTCAAATAGATCTTGTACCAGGAGCTGCACCAATAGCTCGTGCTCCATACAGACTCGCACCCAGCGAAATGAAGGAACTCCAAAGCCAACTACAAGAACTTTTGGAGCGTGGTTTCATTCGACCAAGCACATCACCATGGGGAGCACCGGTGTTATTTGTCAAGAAGAAGGATGGTTCGTTCAGATTGTGTATTGACTACAGAGAGTTGAACAAACTCACCATCAAGAACCGTTATCCACTACCGAGAATCGACGACTTATTTGATCAACTACAAGGCTCGTCGGTTTATTCGAAGATTGATTTACGTTCCGGGTATCATCAAATGCGGGTGAAGGAAGACGATATTCCGAAGACTGCTTTCAGAACACGTTACGGTCATTACGAGTTTATGGTCATGCCGTTTGGCTTAACTAATGCACCAGCTGTGTTCATGGATCTCATGAACCGAGTGTGTGGACCATACCTTGACAAGTTTGCCATTGTTTTCATCGATGACATACTTATTTACTCAAAGAATGATCAAGAGCACAAAGAACATTTGAGAAAAGTGTTAGAAGTATTGAGAAAGGAAGAATTGTACGCTAAGTTTTCAAAGTGTGCATTTTGGTTGGAAGAAGTTCAATTCCTCGGTCACATAGTGAACAAAGAAGGTATTAAGGTAGATCCGGCAAAGATTGAAACTGTTGAAAAGTGGGAAACCCCGAAAACCCCAAAGCATATACGCCAATTTTTAGGATTGGCTGGTTACTACAGAAGATTCATCCAAGACTTTTCCAAAATAGCAAAACCCTTGACTGCATTAACGCATAAAGGGAAGAAATTTAAATGGAAGGATGAACAAGAGAAAGAGTTTCAATTGTTGAAGAAAAAGCTAACTACGGCACCTATATTGTCATTGCCAAAAGGGAATGATGATTTTGTAGTTTATTGTGACGCTTCGAAGCAAGGTCTTGGTTGTGTATTGATGCAACGAACGAAGGTAATTGCTTATGCGTCTAGACAATTGAAGATTCACGAGCAAAATTATACGACTCACGATTTGGAATTAGGAGCAGTTGTTTTTGCATTAAAGACTTGGAGGCATTACTTATATGGGGTCCAAAGTATTATATATACCGACCACAAAAGTCTCCAACACATATTTAATCAGAAGCAACTGAATATGAGACAACGCAGGTGGATCGAATTGTTGAATGATTACGATTTTGAGCTTCGATATCACCCGGGGAAGGCGAATGTGGTAGCCGACGCTTTGAGTAGAAAGGACAGAGAACCTATACGGGTAAAAGCTATGAATATAATTATCCGTACTAACCTTACTACTCAAATAAAAGAAGCGCAACAGGGAGTTGTAAAGGAAGGGAATTTGAAAAGTGAAATACCCAAAGCATCGGAGAAACATCTTAATATTCGGGAAGATGGAACCCGATATAGGGCTGAAAGAATTTGGGTACCAAAGTTTGGAGATGTGAGAGAAATGGTACTTAAGGAGGCACATAAAACCAGATATTCAATACATCCCGGAACGGAAAAGATGTACAAAGATCTTAAGAAACATTTCTGGTGGCCGGGTATGAAAGCCGATATTGCAAGATATGTAGGAGAATGTTTGACATGTTCTAAAGTCAAAGCTGAACATCAGAAACCATCAGGTCTACTTCAACAACCTGAAATCCCAGAATGGAAATGGGAAAACATTACCATGGATTTCATTACTAAATTGCCAAGGACTGCAAGTGGTTATGATACTATTTGGGTAATAGTCGATCGTCTCACCAAATCAGCACATTTCCTGCCAATGAGAGAAGATGATAAAATGGAGAAGCTAGCGCGATTATACTTAAAAGAAGTTGTCTCCAGACATGGAATACACGTCTCTATTATCTCTGATAGGGATGGCAGATTTTTTTCAAGGTTCTGGCAGACGTTGCAACAAGCGTTAGGGACCCGTCTAGACATGAGTACTGCCTATCATCCACAAACTGATGGGCAAAGCGAAAGGACGATACAAACGTTGGAAGACATGCTACGAGCATGTGTTATTGATTTTGGAAACGGTTGGCATCGACATCTACCGTTAGCAGAATTTTCCTACAACAACAGTTACCATTCGAGTATAGAGATGGCGCCATTTGAGGCACTTTATGGTAGAAAGTGCAGGTCTCCGATTTGTTGGAATGAAGTTGGGGATAGACAAATTACGGGTCCAGAGATTATTCAAGAAACTACCGAGAAAATCATTCAAATTCCGCAACGATTGAAAACCGCCCAAAGTCGACAAAAGAGTTACGCGGACCTTAAAAGAAAAGATATAGAATTTGAAATTGGAGAGATGGTCATGCTTAAAGTTGCACCTTGGAAAGGCGTTGTTCGATTTGGTAAACGGGGGAAACTAAATCCAAGGTACATTGGACCATTCAAAATTATTGATCGTGTCGGACCAGTAGCTTATCGACTCGAGTTACCTCAACAACTAGCTGCTGTACATAACACTTTTCACGTCTCGAATTTGAAGAAATGTTTTGCTAAAGAAGATCTCACTATTCTGTTAGACGAAATCAAAATCAACGAAAAACTTCAATTCATTGAAGAACCCGTCGAAATAATGGATAGTGAGGTTAAAAGACTCAAGCAAAATACATTTAAAATCGTTAAGGTTCGATGGAATGCTCGTAGAGGACCCGAGTTCACCTGGGAACGTGAAAGTCAGATGAAGAAGAAATACCCGCACTTATTTCCAGAAGATGAGCCAACACCTTCAATCGCTTAAAATTTCTGGACGAAATTTATTTAACGGGTAGGTAATGTAGTGACCCGAACTTTTCTGAACTCTTCTATGATTATATATATACATGAAAACTATATTTGCATGATTAAATGTTTCCAACATGTTAAGCAATCAAACTTTTTAAGACTTGGTTAATTGAAATGGAAATTATGTAAATGTCTGATCACCCAGTTTGACCGATGATTCACGAACGCTATATGTGGTATATGACATGATGATACATATATGATTATATATATATATATGTTTAACATGATAAAATGATAAGTAAATATATCATTAAGTGTGTCAACAATGAACTACATAAGTAAAAACAAGACTACTAACTTAAGAATTTCGAAACGAGACATATACGTAACGATTATCGTTGTAACGATATTTTAATGTATATATATCATATTAAGATATATTCATATATCATGTTAACATGATAATATAATAATTTAACATCTCATTTGATATAATAAACGATGGTTTAACAAGATTAAATGAGATCGTTAACTTAAGGACTTCAAAACATGTAACGACTAACGATGACTTAACGACTCATTTAAAATGTATATACATATAATGTTTTTTAAATGTATTTGAACACTTTTGAAAGACTTCAAGACATAGATCAAAGTACTTCCAGTTAACAAAAATACTTACAATTACATCCTCGTTCATTTTCATCAACAATTCTACACGTACGTACCCGTACATGTACTCGTAGAATACGCAGCTTCTAGATGTATGTACTATTGGTATATACACTTCAATCATCAACTCCTTAGCAGCCCATGTGAGTAATTAAACATGTGGGAACCATCATTTGGCAACTAGCATGAAATATCTCATAAAACTACAAAGATTTGGTAAATCATTCATGACTTTTTACAAGTAAACAAAATTACATATCCTTTATATCTAATCCATATACCAACGACCAAAAACACCTATAAACACTTTCATTCTTCAGTTTTCTTCATCTAATGAATCTCTCTCAAGTTCTATCTTCAAGTTCTAAGTGTTCTTCATAAATTTCAAAAGTTCTAGTTTCATAAAATCAAGAATACTTCCAAGATTGCAAGTTTACTTCCAAGTTTTCTAAATCCATTCCAAGTGTTCATCCAACCTTAAGAAATCTTTGTTATTTATAGTAGGTTATCATTCTAATTCAAGGTAATATTCATATTCAAGCTTTGATTCGATTTCCATAACTTTGAATATCTTAATTCGAGTAGAAATCTTACTTGAACTTGTTTTCGTGTCATGATTCTACTTCAAGAACTTTCAAGCCATCCAAGGATCATTTGAAGCTAGATCATTTCTTGTCACTTACAGTAGGTTTACCTACTATATTTGAGATAGTAATGATGTTCATAACATCATTCGATTTATATATATAAAACTACCTTATTCGAAGATTATAACTTGTAATTACTAGAACATAGTTTAGTTAAATCTAAACTTGTTCGCAAATAAATTTAATCCTTCTAAATAGACTTTTAAAATCAACTAAACACATGTTCTATATCTATATGATATGCTAACTTAATTATTTGAAACCGGGAAACACGAAGAACACCGTAAAACTGGATATACGCCGTCGTAGCTACAACCGGGGGCTGTTTTGGTTGGGATAATTAAAAGCTATGAAGAACTTTGATTTAAAAGCTAGATTTCTGGAAAAATGATTTTTCTTATGAACATGGAACTATATCCAAAAATCATGGTTAAACTCAAAACGGAAGTATGTTTTTCAAAACAGTCATCAAGATGTCATTCTTTCGACGGAAATGACTACCTCTTTCAAAAATGACTTGTAACTTGTATTTCCGACTATAAACCTATACTTTTTCTGTTTAGTTTCATAAAGATAAGTTCAATACAAAACCGTGGCCGCTTGAATCACTCAAAACGGCTTAGAAACGAAGAAATGGCGAGTAATACAAGATTGGTAAAAACTACACAATTTAGCTACATGAAACCTTGTAACAAATCTATTCCAACCATAACTTAATCAACTTGTATTATATATTATGAAATCTTGAGATACCATAGACACGTATACAATGTTTCGACCTATCATGTCGACACATCTATATATATTTCGGAACAACCATAGACACTCTATATGTGAATGTGGGAGTTGGCTATACAGGGTTGAGGTTGATTCCAAAATATATATAGTTTGAGTTGTGATCAATACTGAGATATGTATACACTGGGTCGTGGATTGATTCAAGATATATATTATGTTATTCATGTACGACAAATTATGGAACTTCTAACTTCGGACCGCTAACTGGACAACTAAAAAATCATCAACACATAATAAAGAAAATATTGTGAATACGTTTCGATCATATTTTGATATATGTATATATTGTTATAGGTTCGTGAATCAACCCGTGGCCAAGTCAATTTCTCGACGAAGTATTATTTGGTGAATGTGAGTTATAGTCCCACTTTTAAAAATCTAAATATTTTTGGGATGAGAATACATGCAGTTTTATAAATGCTTTACAAAATAGACACAAGTATGTGAAACTACTTTCTATGGTTGAATGATCGAATTTGGATATCACCCCTTTTAGCTTGGTAGCCTAAGAATTAGGGAACGTACACCCTAATTGACGCAAATCCTAAAGATAGATCTATCGGGCCCAACAAGCCCCATCCAAAGTACCGGATATTTTAGTACTTCGATTTTAATCAAGTCCGAGGTAGTTCCGGAATGATTGGGGATATTCTATATGCATCTTGTTAATGTCGGTTACCAGGTGTTCACCATATGAATGATTTTTATCTCTAAGTACGATGCGAAATGCCTGCTTGAGATGGTTATTATGAAAAATGAAATCTTGTGGTCTATTATTATTATGATTTGATATATGTAGGAATTAAACCTATAACTCACCAATATTTTTGTTGACATTTAAAGCATGTTTATTCTCAGGTGATTATTAAGAGCTTCCGCTATCGCATGCTAAAATAAGGACAAGTTTTGGAGTCCATATTGTATGATATTGTGTAAAAACTGCATTTAAGAAACGTATTTCAATGTAATATATTTGTATTGTAAACCACTATGAAATGGTCGTGTGTAAACAGGATATTCTAGATTATCATTATTTGATAATCTACGTAAAGCTTTTTAAGCCTTTATTGATGAAGTAAAGGTTATGGTTTGTTTTAAAAATGAATGCAGTCTTTGAAAAACGTCTCATATAGAGGTCAAAACCTCGCAACGAAATCAATTAATATGGAACGTTTTTAATCAATAAGAACGGGACATTTCAGACTCAAATCTATATGAGTTATACATAGTTACATTGTGAGTGAAAAATGAGCCTTAAAACTACATATACCATGCTATGTAATGCATACACAAAGGTAATAATACGATATATATTGAAAACACTCAAAAAAACATTAATAATGAGAAAATGTCTTTTTGTGGCATCCTGATGACCTCGAATTGCAATAAAATTTCTGAGAGTCTCGATGTTAGGGTCTTTTTAGGGTGATCTTGAGAATTTCAACACAATATGAAACCAAAAGTTATGCGCCGCCAAATGGTACTTCATTTGACGGCGCATATTTTTGATATAAAAAGCGTGTTTAATGAAGTGACATTAGATTAAAAATTATATGCGTTATACATAATTACATTGTGAGTGAAATAATAGGCCTTAAAACAATATGTACCATGCTAAGTCATGCATACAAAAAGAAATAATATGACAGAAATTCAAAAAGGTCAAAAGAGCGTCTAAAATTAAACAAAAAAAAGCAAAATTGAAGGCTATTGACGCCTCGTTTCGAAAAATATTTGGGACAAACGGCCTACGGATGTTTTCTAACGGATAGATCTCGGAAAAATACACGATTTAAAAAAAAAAGGCGACTAAATCGGAACTACGAGTCAAAAGATACGATAGATCTAACATTTCGGTCAAAGACGAATAACACTAAGCACCACGAACCGTCGGTGGTGTTTGGTGAGTGGTGTGTGTTTTTGAGGAAATATGTCTTTTTCAAAATCTAGGCGACCTCGAATGGAAAGAACGTTCAGAGAGTCTTGCTCGTTGGGCCGTTTTAGGGTGATCCTGAGAATTTCAGCACAATCCGAAACTAAAGGTTATGCGCCGCCAAATGATACTCCATCTGGCGGCGCATATTTATGATTTAAAAAAGCATATTTAATGAAGTGACATTAGACTCAAATCTATATGAGTTATACATAATTACATTGTGAGTGAAAAATGGGCCTTAAAACTACATATACCATGCTATGTCATGTATACACAAAGGTAATAACACGATATATATTGAAAACACTCAAAAAAACATTAATAATGAGAAAAATGTCTTTTTGTGGCATCCTGATGACCTCGAATGGCAAAAAAATTTCTGAGAGTCTCGATGTTAGGGTCGTTTTAGGGTGATCTTGAAAATTTCAACACAATATGAAACCAAAAGTGATGCGCCACCAAATGGTACTCCATTTGGCGGCGCATCTTTTTGATATAAATAGCGTGTTTAATGAAGTGACATTAGATTAAAATTTATATGCGTTATACATAATTACATTGTGAGTGAAATAATAGGCCTTAAAACAATATGTACCACGCTAAGTCATGCATACAAAAAGAAATAATATGACAGAAATTCAAAATGGTTAAAAGAGCGTCTAAAATTAAACAAAAAAGGGAAACAATTGAAGGCTATCGACACCTCGTTTCGAAAAATATTTAGGACAAACGGCCTACCGCGGTTTGCCAACGGATAGATCTTGAAAAAATACACGATTTAAAAAAAACGACGACTAAATCGGAACTACGAGTCAAAAGATACGATAGATCTAACATTTCGGCCAAAGACGAATAACACCAAGCACCACGAACCGTCGGTGGTGTTTGGTGAGTGGTGTGAGTTTTTAAAGGAAATATGTCCTTTTCAAAATCTAGACGACCTCGAATGGCAAGAACGTTCAGAGAGTCTTGCTCGTTGGGCCGTTTTAGGGTGATCCTGAGAATTTCAGCACAATCCGAAACCAAAGGTCATGCGCCGCCAAATGGTACTCCATCTGGCGGCGCATATTAATGATTTGAAAAAGCACGTTTAATGAAGTGACATTAGACTCAAATCTATATGAGTTATACATAATTACATTGTGAGTGAAAAAATGGGCCTTAAAACTGCATATACCATGTTAAGTCATGTATACACAAAAGTAATAATACGATATATATTAAAAACACTCAAAAAAACATTAATAATGAGAAAAATGTCTTTTTGTGGCATCCTGATGACCTCGAATGGCAATAAAATTTCCGAGAGTCTCGATGTTAGGGTCGTTTTAGGGTGATCTTGAGAATTTCAACACAATATGAAACCAAAAGTTATGCGCCGCCAAATGGTACTCCATTTGGCGGCGCATCTTTTTGATATAAATAGCGTGTTTAATGAAGTGACATTAGATTAAAAATTATATACGGTATACATAATTACATTGTAAGTGAAATAATAGGCCTTAAAACAGTATGTACCAAGCTAAGCCATGCATACAAAAAGAAATAATATGACAGAAATTCAAAATGGTCAAAAGAGCGTCTAAAATTAAACAAAAAAGGCAAAATTGAAGGCTTTTGACGCCTCGTTTTGAAAAATATTTGGGACAAATGGCCTACGGCTGTTTTCCAACGGATAGATCTCGGAAAAATACACGATTTAAAAAAAACGGCGACTAAATCGGAACTACGAGTTAAAAGATACGATAGATCTAACATCTCGGTCAAAGACGAATAACACCAAGCACCACGAACCGTCGGTGGTGTTTGGTGAGTGGTGTGAGTTTTTGAGGAAATATGTCTTTTTCAAAATCTAGACGACCTCGAATGTCAAGAACGTTTAGAGAGTCTTGCTCGTTGGGCCGTTTTAGGGTGATCCTGAGAATTTCAGCACAATCTGAAACTAAAGGTTATGCGCCGCCAAATGGTACTCCATCTGGCGGCGCATATTAATGATTTAAAAAAGCATATTTAACGAAGTGACATTAGACTCAAATCTATATGAGTTATACATAATTACATTGTGAGTGTAAAAATGGGCCTTAAAACTACATATACCATGCTAAGTCATGTATACACAAAAGTAATAATACGATATATATTGAAAACACTAAAAAACATTAATAATGAAAAAAATATCTTTTTGTGGCATCCTGATGACCTCGAATGGTAATAAAATTTCCGAGAGTCTCGATGTTAGGGTCGTTTTAAGGTGATCTTGAGAATTTCAACACAATATGAAACCAAAAGTTATGCGCCGCCAAATGGTACTTCATTTGGGGCGCATATTTTTGATATAAAAAGCGTGTTTAATGAAGTGACATTAGATTTAAAATTATATGCGTTATACATAATTACATTGTGAGTGAAATAATAGGCCTTAAAACAATATGTACCATGCTAAGTCATGCATACAAAAAGAAATAATATGACAGAAATTCAATATGGTCAAAAGAGCGTCTAAAATTAAACAAAAAAGGGCAAAATTGAAGGCTTTCGACGCCTCGTTTCGAAAAATATTTGGGACAAACGGCCTACGGCGGTTTGCCAACGGATAGATCTCGAAAAAATACACGATTTAAAAAAAAACGGCGACTAAATCGGAACTACGAGTCAAAAGATACGATAGATCTAACATTTCGGTCAAAGACGAATAACACCAAGCACCACGAACCGTCGGTGGTGTTTGGTGAGTGGTGTGAGTTTTTGAGGAAATATGTATTTTTCAAAATCTAGATGACCTCGAATGCCAAGAACGTTCAGAGAGTCTTGCTCGTTGGGCAGTTTTAGGGTGATCTTGAGAATTTCAGCACAATCCGAAATCAAAGGTTATGCGCCGTCAAATGGTACTCCATCTGGCGGCGCATATTAATGATTTAAAAAGCATGTTTAATGAAGTGACATTAGACTCAAATCTATATGAGTTATACATAATTACATTGTGAGTGTAAAAATGGGCCTTAAAACTACATATACCATGCTAAGTCATGTATACACAAAATTAATAATACGATATATATTGAAAACACTCAAAAAATAAATTAATAATGAGAAAAAAGTCTTTTTGTGGCATCCTGATGACCTCGAATGGCAATAAAATTTCCGAGAGTCTCGATGTTAGGGTCGTTTTAGGGTGATCTTGAGAATTTCAACACAATATGAAACCAAAAGTTATGCGCCGCCAAATGGTACTCCATTTGGCGGTGCATCTTTTTGATATAAAGAGCGTGTTTAATGAAGTGACATTAGATTAAAAATTATATGCGTTATACATAATTACATTGTGAGTGAAATAATAGGCCTTAAAACAATATGTACCATGCTAAGTCATGCATACAAAAAGAATTAATATGACAGAAATTCAAAATGGTCAAAAATGCGTCTAAAATTAAACAAAAAAGGACAAAATTGAAGACTTTCGATGCCTCGTTTCGAAAAATATTTGGGACAAACGGCCTACGGCGGTTCGCCAACAGATAGATCTCGAAAAAATACATGATTTAAAAAAAAATGGCGACTAAATCGGAACGACGAGTCAAAAGATATGATAGATCTAACATTTCGGCCAAAGACGAATAACACCAAGCACCACGAACCGTCGGTAGTGTTTGGTGAGTGGTGTGAGTTTTTGAGGAAATATGTCTTTTTCAAAATCTAAACGACCTCGAATGGTAAGAACGTTTGGAGAATCTTGCTAGTTGTCCCGTTTTAGGGTGATCCTGAGAATTTCAGCACAATCCGAAACTAAAGGTTATGCGCCGCCAAATGATACTCCATCTGGCGGCGCATATTAATGATTTAAAAAAGCATGTTTAATGAAATGACATTAGACTCAAATCTATATGAGTTATACATAATTACATTATAAGTGAAAAAATGGGCCTTAAAACTACATACCACAAAAATAATAATACGATATATGTTGAAAACACTCAAAAAAACATTAATAATGAGAAAAATGTCTTTTTGTGGCATCGTGATGACCTCGAATGGCAATAAAATTCTGAGAGTCTAGATGTTAGGGTCATTTTTGGGTGATCTTGAGAATTTCAACACAATGAAACCAAAAGTTATGCGCCGCCAAATGGTACTCGATTTGACGGCGCATCTTTTTGATATAAAAAGCGTGTTTAATGAAGTGACATTAGATTAAAAATTATATGCGTTATACATAATTACATTGTGAGTGAAATAATAGGCCTTAAAACAATATGTACCATGCTAAGTCACGCATACAAAAAGAAATAATATGACAGAAATTCAAAATGGCCAAAAGATCGTCTAAAATTAAACAAAAAGGGCAAAATTGAAGGCTTTTGACGCCTCGTTTTGAAAAATATTTTGGACAAACGGCCTACGGCGGTTTGCCAACGGATAGATCTCGAAAAAATACACGATTTAAAAAAAACGCCGACAAAAACGGAACTACGAGTCAAAAGATACGATAGATCTAAAATTTCGGTCAAAGACGAATACCACCAAGCACCACGAACCGTCGGTGGTGTTTGGTGAGTGGTGTGAGTTTTTGAGGAAATATGTCTTTTTCAAAATCTAGATGACCTCGAATGGCAAGAACGTTCAGAGAGTCTTGCTCGTTGGTCCGTTTTAGGGTGATCCTGAGAATTTCAGCACAATCCGAAACCAAAGGTTATGCGCCGCCAAATGGTACTCCATCTGGCGGCGCATATTAATGATTTAAAAAAGCATGTTTAATGAAGTGACATTAGACTCAAATCTATGTGAGTTATACATAATTACATTGTGAGTGTAAAAATGGGCCTTAAAACTACATATACCATGCTAAGTCATGTATACACAAAAGTAATAATACGATATATATTGAAAACACTCAAAAATAAATTAATAATGAGAAAAATGTCTTTTTGTGGCATCCTGATGACCTCGAATGGCAATAAAATTTCCGAGAGTCTCGATGTTAGGGTCGTTTTAGGGTGATCTTGAGAATTTCAACACAATATGAAACCAAAAGTTATGCGCCGCCAAATGGTACTCCATTTGGCGGTGCATCTTTTTGATATAAAAAGCGTGTTTAATGAAGTGACATTAGATTAAAAATTATATGCGTTATACATAATTACATTGTGAGTGAAATAATAGGCCTTAAAACAATATGTACCATGCTAAGTCATGCATACAAAAAGAAATAATATGACAGAAATTCAAAATGGTCAAAAGAACGTCTAAAATTAAACAAAAAAGGACAAAATTGAAGGCTTTCGACGCCTCGTTTTGAAAAATATTTGGGACAAACGGCCTACGGTGGTTTGCCAACGGATAGATCTCGAAACAATACATGATTTAAAAAAAATGGCGACTAAATCGGAACTACGAGTCAAAAGATACGATAGATCTAACATTTCGTCCAAAGACGAATAACACCAAGCACCACGAACCGTCGGTGGTGTTTGGTGAGTGGTGTGAGTTTTTGAGAAAATATGTCTTTTTCAAAATCTAGACGACTTCGAATGGCAAGAACGTTCACAAGGACGGGTTGTTACATGTGGTATCAGAGAGGTGGTCTTAGCGAACCAGGTCTTGCATTAGTGTGTCTAACTAGTAGTTGTTAGGATGCATTAATGAGTCTGGACTTTGACCGTGTCTACATGTCAAAAAGTTTTGCTTATCATTTCTAGTCGGAAACCATCTGCTTATCATCCTTAGGAAATTACCTGCTTATCATTCTTAAGTCTAGACACGTCTTACTGCATTTAGTGCATCAATAGTGTATAGACAAAATTCATATCTCAGCGTATCTGATAATTCATATCTTGGCACATCTGTAGACTTGCCTGACATATGCCGTAAAATCCTCTGTAGTCTACGAAATCTTTAGTATTATATATAGATATTCTGTGAAGCTAGAATATCATCCTATAATCGAAAATCATTTCACATCGAAGATCCTTTTCATCCACCAAATTGTCCCCTTTGACAATGAACCTGAAGTGCTTACCGGCGAACCTGTTCGAGAAACCATTTTCTCTTTCATTTCTAGATTATCTCGTCACGATTATATACTATCCCATATTTCGAATCTTATTCATCTGCTCGCTCTAACCGCCAATCATCCCGGTGTACCAGCAGAAGTTAACGAACTTCGCGCTCGCATGACGGCTTTGGAGAACATGGTGCGAAGATTGCAAACACCAGCAGCAGCACCAGCAGCATAATCCGTACCACTATCATCAACGCCGACAGTACCCTTATCACCCCAAACTCAACCGCGTCATAAACCTCAACATCACAATCTGTACCTCGGATATCAACCTCACACGCCTCAATATTACCATCTGTACTTCGAGTATGATCTTCGTTTTACATATCGTTCTACATCGAGTATCTTCGCTTTACGTATCATTCTACCTCATTTATCTTCGTTCGACATGACGATTATGTAATCTCTAATGTTTTGGAGATCATGTAATCTAGTAATAACGATAAATCAAATGAGTTTAATATCCTATTGACTCATTAAATTCATAATTACATCCGAAGAAAATATATATGTAAGTATATTTTCATAAAGATTGTAATTAAAAAAATTCTTTTGTACAAACTGTTAATGATGAAAAATATTTTAACGGGTAGGTAGTAGCCGAGGAATATTTAGATTTCACATTAATAAGTTACACTGTACATTTTTCGAATCTGATTCAACGGTCTATCCTACTTACAACTACCGATATACGTATTCGTTCACCACACAATAACCATTTCCATTCAAATTTCATGTTTAGATTTTGATCTATCAGAATCCAACAAGTGGCATAATGAAGAAAACATTGGACAAAATAAAATTTGTTAGAAACAAACGAATTAACTAATTGAAATTTTGTTAAGAATTCACGCTAACTGTTCCTAGCTAACTGTTCCCAGCTAACTGATTAACATTTAAATTATCGCAATTTACATTCTCGCAATTTTATTTATTGTCATTTAATTTCTGTTATTTACTTTTACGCACTTTAAATCGGGACACATGTACAACAATACGTCGGATTAATTCTGAGACAACACGTTGTGCAATGGGTCATGATATATATTTATTTAATTTACGCACTATAAATAACGGGACACGTATGCAAGGTTTCGACTTATCATATCGACCCATCTATATATATATTTCGGAACGACCATAGACACTCTATAGTTGGCTATACAGGGTTGAGGTGGATTCCAAAATATATATATGGTTTGAGTTGTGATCAATACTAAGACCGGTACACGGGTCACGATACGTATTAATTAATTCGAATATTATATACTTAATTTATATATGAATTTATTGGACCATTGGACAATTGGACTATTGGACTGCTAACTTTGGACAATTAAAATGAATTAAAATATTGATTATAACATATGAAACTAAACAATTCTTCAAGTTTGCCACTTGATTTCATCTTAAACTTCATTTGTACCTCGACAATTACAATCCTTGTTCAAATCTTTCATGATTATTGAAAACACCTCGATCGGGAGAATGAACCAGACGCACATCATCTACGGAAGAAAAGATTTATGCCCCAGAAAAACTCTCGAACCCAAATTCTTAGTTTAACACGTACCTGTGTTGAATTCTTAGCAAAAACAACCATACGATTCCTTTTCAAAGTAACCAATTTTGTCACAGTTTCAACAAGTTAACTCCGATTTCTCGATGTATCAGCAGCTCGTCGTTTCTTTGGCAGAACCTGCAATCAGTATTTTGAAAATCTTGCAGAATTTCTCCCGTCATACCTATGACGTCTATCTCTAAGAATTTCATACTTCGAATGTGAAGTTTCTGAGAAACACTCTGAACTATGAAGTAGTTCTTGAAATGCTGATGAAGCAGCAAAAACTGTAAACGACTTTAACAGTCAAAGGTTTGATGATGAAGTACAGTGTGTTGGTAAAGCTCAGAAAAAGAGAAGGTTTTGAACTGGAAAACGGATTGAGCAAAGTATGAAAGAGGCTATGGATAGATCACAAGGACTGAATCTGCCTTCAAAGGATCTAAATGATTCAGCACATGTTGAAACCGTTAGTAAGAACCCTACTCCTTATTCTAAACCTTTCTAGATGATATTCTTCATCATCATCTTATCTTACATATTATAAGATGTGACAACCCGGAAATTTCCGAACAAATTTAAACTTTGATCTTTATATATATCCGACACGATAAGCAAAAATCTGTAATGTTGAGTCTCGAAAGTTTTGAAACTATATTTTGCATGATTAAATATTTCCAACATGTTAAGCAATCAAATTCATTAAGATTTGGTTATTTGAAATGAATTTTATACAAACATTTGGCCACCCAGTCTGCCTGACGATTCACGAACGTCATAATTTGAAATAATTATATAATGATGTATATATGGATATATATATATACTTATGATTTGTTAAAATGATATTTAAGTATCTCATTATATATAATAACAATTGGTTATATACATAAAATGAGATTACTAACTTAAAGACTTCAAGACTATATACATATATATAACGATTAACGTTGTAATAACTTCTAAATTAAAATGTATATATATGTATTGTATTAATATGAATTAATACACTTTTAAAGGACTTAAGTACATATATACTAACATACTTATACTCAACAAAGATAGCTATACTCATAATCTCATTCAATTCCATCAAGATTTCTATACGTATTCATTCGGTATTCACACCCGTATCATACCCAGCTTCTAGATGTATTTACTATTGGTATATACACATAAAAATCTTCTCTTTAGCAGCCCATGTGAGCTACCTAACCTTGTGGGAACCATCATTTGGCAACTAGCATGAATGATTACATAAAATTACAAAAACTTTAGTAATCATTCATGACTTTTTTACAAGAAAACAAAATGACACATCCTTTATATCTAATCCATTATGAACGACCAAAAACACCTACAAACACTTTCATTCTTCAATTTTCTTCATCTAATTGATCTCTCTCAAGTTTCATCTTCATGTTCTAAGTGTTCTTCATAAATTTTACAAGTTCTAGTTTCATAAATGTCAAAATAACCTTCCAAGTGTACAAGTTTACTTCTAATCTTTCAATCCAACTCCAAAACTCTTTAGAATTCATAATCCTACTTTCATATCAGTAGCTTCTCAGCTAATAATCAAGGTAAGAATCATATATAAATTTTGGTTAAATTTATATACTTATAACTATCTTAATTCAAGATAGAATTCTTATTCGAACTTTTGTTCTTTCCATGTTTATACTTCAAGAATTCCAAGCCATCAAGGGTATCTTTGAACTCAAGATACTCTCCTTATTTATCCAGCAACTTTATTCATTTGATTTGAGGTAGTAACCTTATTCATAATCTTATTCGATTCATATTCATATAGCTATCTTATTTTGAGTTTATAACTAATAATAACTAGAACATAGTTTAGATTAATTCTAAACTTGTTTGCAAATAAACTTAATCCTTCTAAATTGACTTTTAAAATACTTTAACACATGTATTATGACAGTATGTCAAGCTAACATAAGGATATAAAACTTGAAAACACGAAGAACACCTTAAAACTGAACATACGCCGTCATAGATCAACGGGGGCTGTTTTGGGTTTAATTTTAAAAACCTATCTTAAACTTTGAATTAAAAGAATTCCTTTGGTGAAAAATCTTATTTTATATGGATGTGAAACATATCCAAAAATCATGGTTATACTCAAAGTGAAAGTATGTTTTTCAAAATGGTCATCAAGATGTCGTTCTTTCGACGGAAATGACTACCTTTTACTAAACGACTTGTAACTTGGATTTTCGACTATAAACTCATACTTTTTCTGTTTAGTTTCATAAAGTTAAGTTCAATACGAAACCGTGGACACCGGAATCACTCAAAACGGATTTGTAATGAAGAAATTATGGGTAAAATAAAATTGGATATTTTTACTTGTTTATTAGCGACGGTTTTGATTAATAAAAATGGATGCTAACCTTATCCTAGCTAACTTACCTTGTATCCTACATGTATTTATACATGTCTTGTTCCCAAACTTATGGAAGTACAATTTATAATAGTCGTGATTAAGTTCTATGACAATATATTATAGTCTTAATAAAGATCGTAAGGCACTATATATATATGACTTGATCACCGTGGATCCGTATATAGAGTTTTGACATATCATATCGACCCATCTATATATATATTTCGGAACAACCATAGGCACTCTATATGTGAATGTTGGAGTTGGCTATACAGGGTTGAGGTTGATTTCAAAATATATATATACTTTGAGTTGTGATCGAGCCTGAGACATGTATACAATGGGTCGCGGATTGCTTCAGACAATATACATATTATGTGTCTTACTATATTAAGACAATATATTATAGTGTTAGTGAATTCTAACACAATATACGCATTTATATTTATATATATATTTATACTATTGGACTATCGGACTATTGGACTACTAACAAAGGACAATTAAAAATTATCACAAGTATCATAAGTATGGAATATTAATTATATATATATATATATATATCTTGACACAAGAATATTATTATTAGGTTCGTGAATTTGTCAAAGGCCAAGTCTTATTACCATCTATTTGGAAATCATCACAAGTGAGTTTCATTTGCTCCCTTTTTAAATGCTTTGCAATATATATTTTTGGGACTGAGAATACATGCGCTTTTATAAATGTTTGACGCAATAGACACAAGTACCTTAACTGCATTCTATGATAGAATTATCTGGGATTGGGATTGTTTATTATGGCACGTATTGTCACTGGTTTATTTCGGTTAGAGCGAATGAGCTCCCGAGTTGAATGAATGATTTTGTCTCCATGTGTGGGACGTATATTATGTGAAATGGCACCGGTTGTCCTATATTTTATATACATGTGTTCAGCCGTGGGGGAGTAAAGACCGGCACAGAGGTTCTATATTTTGAAGGCACATGTATTCAGCCGTGGGGTGAAAGACCGGCACAGATGGTTACTATTATATTTTGGAATCCTCACCAGGTGTTCTTCATATGAATGATATTTTTCTTGTGTAGTTGGAATGGGACCTCTGCACGTCTTATTATAAATAAAAATCTTGTGGTCTATTAAAATGATGAAATGAAATGATTACTATAAACTAATGAACTCACCAACCTTTTGGTTGACACTTTAAAGCATGTTTATTCTCAGGTTTGAAAGAAATCTTCCGCTGTGCATTAGCTCATTTTAAGGATATTACTTGGAGTCATTCATGACATATTTCAAAAGACGTTGCATTCGAGTCGTTGAAGTTCATTAGAGATTATTATTAAGTAAATGACGGATTAGGTCATTTATAGTTTGGATATTATGAAATGGTATGCATACTTGTTAACTTTTGATGTAAAGGAAAGTTTGTCTTTTAAAACGAATGCAATGTTTGTAAAATGTATCATTTAGAGGTCAAGTACCTCGCGATGTAATCATATGTCATTGTATTCGTCCCAATGGATTGGGTCGGGTCGTCTCATGTGGTATCAGAGCGGTGGTCTTAGCGAACTAGGTCTGCATTAGTGTGTCTAACTGATAAGTCGTTAAGATGCATTAGTGAGTCTGGACTTCGACCGTGTCTGTATGTCAAAAGTTTTGCTTATCATTTTTACTCGGAAATCATCTACTTACCATCCTTAGAAAATTACATGATTATTATTCTTTAGTCTAGACGCATTTTCTTGCATTTATTGCATGATAGTGTATAGACGAAATCTTATCCTGGCATATCTGTTACTGTGAACTTTGACTGACAATTTTCAAAGATTCCTCCGTAATTTATGGGATTTTGGTAATATATATACATATGTAAACTATGTATTGAAGAATACCAAATCTAAATCCTACAATCTATTCCATACCAAAAAAATTCATTTTCCCGACTATACGAGATGGATTCTGCATCTAGTTCGAATTCCTCCGATTCTGACAGTTATGCCGACATGGATTTCCATTAGAGCTCTGAAGGCAGCGTCACCGGAATGGATCAACCAATCTCTCATCATCTATTCTGGATGAATTGGGGATGGGTCCATAATATACTAAATCACTGGAGACAAGAAGAAGGTGATCCCTTCCATCTACCAAATTGCCCTCTTGGCGATGAACCTGAAGCACTTACAGGCGAACCTGTTCGAGAAACCATTTTTTCGCTCATTTCTAGAGTATCTCGTCACGACTACATAATATCCCATATTTCGGATCTTGTTCATTCGCTCACTCCAACCACTAATCATCCCGGTGTACTAGCAGAAGTTAACGAGCTTCGCGCTCGGGTGGTGGCTTTGGAGAATACGGTGCGAAGATTACAAACACCATCAGCAGCACCAGCAGCGTAACCAGTACCACCAGTAACATCTACATCGCAAGCCTCAACATCATAAGCACCAGCAGCATCACCGGCATCAACAGCAACCACCATTACTAACATCAACAGGATCATTACCACCGCCAATAATCACATCCGCATCACACACTTCAATATCCCAATCTGTACATCGGATATCAATGTCACACACACCAAAGATACCAAGGAGTACCAACAACAACAAACGATGAAGTATTGATTCATAATTTCATCGGAAAAACATTCTGTGGTGATTATGTAATCTCTAAAGTTTTAGAGATTATCTACCTCCGCCTTAACCATAAACCAGATGAGTGGACAGAGATGATGGAGAAAAGGATTGAAACCCTGACAAGAATGGTGCGCGGTCTACAAGCTAGACTTGTTTTACCAAATAGCATCAGCAGTACTCATAGCCTCACCAACATAGTCTGTGATGTCCACACTATTAGAATCGTCAGCACCTCTAACATCACAAGTTTCGCCAGTTCAAGAATCACCGTGGAAACTATTAAGAATTAATAACAAGTATATTGTATTGATAAGTTAGGAAGTATCAACTCAGTCCACCGAAGAATTTTATATGTATATCCTATATATATATATAATTTGTATCTATAATAAATCTTTCTGTACTAAGCTATTATGTATGGGACTTAACTATCCGGTTAATTCATATTACTAATATGCTATGATGTACATTCTTCGTTAACAATTTAATCATTGTTAACCATGATCTCTGCTTCAACTCAATGAATTTTATTTCATAATAAATCAAGTATATCATTCAATAACATGGTTGATTTTATACTTTCATCTTCGATGCACTCGAAACTTTCTAGAAAACATCAATCGTACATTGCGGAGTTCGTAAGAATTATTCAAGCGTCAACATCCTTCACTAAAGGATATCAATAAAAATAAATATTAAAATATTGATTGCATTAGTGAAATACTCCGTGAAGATTATGTAATCTCTGATGTTTTAGAGATTATTCATTTCTAATTCAAGTCGAAAATCAAATGAGCTTAATATGATATTAACTCATTGAATCTGTATTACATCTGAAGAAAATATATATACATATATTTCATAAAGATTGTAATTAAAAAAAAAAATTCTCTTGTACAAAATATTATTTGTGAATTTTTTAACGGGTAGGTAATACCCGAGAGATATATAAAATCACAATTTATATGTCACAATCTTCAATTCTGATTCGACAATCATCAACTATACCAATATACATTCTTCTATAAGTATCAAAACAACCATACTTATTCGAATCTAACTACATATTCTGATTTTAGGAATTTCAGAATTCAACTCGAGATACAACCAAAATCATCACACTTAGATCCTTACATTGTTCAAAGCTATATTTTGACTTCAAAACTGTGATAGAACATCACTTTTAATTGTAACACTCAGATGAATATGAAAATCATTCGGAGTCAGGACGAATTCATCATTTGGATATTGATATGATAATCTGCATTTAAAACCCTTCGAAATTCCGGAAGACACTTCGAACATTGAACAATCGAGATGATGATCCAACCACACATTATTCGAAATCTTGTACCTGAAAAGCTCTCGAAACCAAAGTCGTAGTTTAACACGTACCCACGTCGAATTCTTTATCATTTATTAGCAAAAACAACATTTCGATTCCTTTTCAAAGTAGCCAATTTTGTCACAACTTCAGCAAGTCAACTTCGAATTTTCAGTCGGACTAGTCTTATTTTAAACCCGATAGATACGTTGCTATTCGTCATTGTTACTGGGGAACCTTTCATATTCCACCATATTATCACCAGCGTTTAATCATCTAAAACACGATTTCTCTGAACCCACTTCGAATTGATAATCAGTGATTCAGATATTATAGCATTAAATGCAGAGGAAACATAAACATGATAGACGATCTAAACGGTCAAAAGTGTGATGATAAAAGATAGTGAGTTGGTAAAGCTCAGAAAAAGAAAAGATTTGGTACTGAAAAATGAATTGAGCAAAGTATGAAGGAAGCAGCGGACAAATCACAGAGACTAAATCTGCCTTCAAGGGATCCAAATGATTCAGTGCCTGCTGAACTCATTAGTAAATACCTTACTTCTTATTCTAAACCTTCACAGACAGATATTCTTCATCATCATCTCACCTTAAATATTATAAGATATCTTCGTATCTTTCATTATACATATTCTCCATATTTCTGGAGATATTATCGTAACGATTTTTATCTGAGATCATTTATCTCTCCGTAATACCTGCAACATAAAAGAAACTGTGTTAGTTTCTAAATTCTAGAAAAATTTAAATATGAATGTTTTGAAGTAGTGTTGGGAATTGATGCATGGGTTAGTATAATATAATGACACTTGATCAACGTCATTATATTACAGTAATTCATGCTGAGTTTCTAATGGACGTGATGATTCACAGAACATACCGTCATCATGCACCATTTACACGACTCTTACATTCTATCTAATCTCTAAACATATCAAGAAAATATTTCTTGATGATTCGGTCTTTTCCAGGGTATTCTGGTAATTTGACAAATCAATATCGTACCCTTTCAAATTCCTTCTTAGAACAATTACTATGTTCATTCTGAAATCCATACCTACGAATTCTGGACCATTACAAGAGCTATTTAATCGCAAGAAGAAGAAACGAAAGGACAAAGCTCCGAAATAGAAACTGGAGTCTAAATCGCAGCAAATAGAAGAGAACATTAACTGTGGATGACAGCGATTATAGAAGACAGAAGCAGGAACGTCGAGGCATAAGGGAAGATATAAAACCCAACAACCGCCCGTAAATTATAAACCGTAGATGTCAATGCAAATAGCAATATAAAGACACGGGAGGACTAGAAACACTATAAACCCTAGGGTATAGTAAAAGTAAATAGATTCTTCTGGTGGCAGATTAAAAAGAAGAATGACAGATATGAATGTTAAGAGGATATCAAGGATCAGGATAGGGTGAAGCATATTAACGAATGCTTTAAGGTATAAATTGAGGAAGAAAGAATAGAAGGTGTGAATTGTAAGGAAATGGAGAAGGTGGATTTATAGGGAAATATCCGACAGAACAATCGAAGCAGATTATCGCGATAAACCAAAGAAGATTTGGATCTCCTTAATTACCGAAGAATCAAATCTTATTATGAAAATTTCTTCCAAATTCCTTGAATTCTGGATATCAATCAAAACTACGTCATCAGTTAAAATGATTCTATATTTACTCATTCCACTCTTTTGCGATAGTTTCACTTATACTCTTTGTATAATCAAAAATTGTTTTATCATTATTACTCAATGATGATAAAACTCTATTATCGACTCATATTCGTCATGAAAACATTCTTATAGTTAGCCATGACGACCTCGATCAAATTTCGGGACGAAATTTCTTTTAACGGGTAGGTACTGTGACGACCCGGAAATTTCCGAACAAATTTAAACTTTGATCTTTATATATATCCGACACGATAAGCAAAAATCTGTAATGTTGAGTCTCGAAAGTTTTGAAACTATATTTTGCATGATTAAATATTTCCAACATGTTAAGCAATCAAATTCATTAAGATTTGGTTATTTGAAATGAATTTTATACAAACATTTGGCCACCCAGTCTGCCTGACGATTCACGAACGTCATAATTTGAAATAATTATATAATGATGTATATATGGATATATATATACTTATGATTTGTTAAAATGATATTTAAGTATCTCATTATATATAATAACAATTGGTTATATACATAAAATGAGATTACTAACTTAAAGACTTCAAGACTATATACATATATATAACGATTAACGTTGTAATAACTTCTAAATTAAAATGTATATATATGTATTGTATTAATATGAATTAATACACTTTTAAAGGACTTAAGTACATATATACTAACATACTTATACTCAACAAAGATAGCTATACTCATAATCTCATTCAATTCCATCAAGATTTCTATACGTATTCATTCGGTATTCACACCCGTATCATACCCAGCTTCTAGATGTATTTACTATTGGTATATACACATAAAAATCTTCTCTTTAGCAGCCCATGTGAGCTACCTAACCTTGTGGGAACCATCATTTGGCAACTAGCATGAATGATTACATAAAATTACAAAAACTTTAGTAATCATTCATGACTTTTTTACAAGAAAACAAAATGACACATCCTTTATATCTAATCCATTATGAACGACCAAAAACACCTACAAACACTTTCATTCTTCAATTTTCTTCATCTAATTGATCTCTCTCAAGTTTCATCTTCATGTTCTAAGTGTTCTTCATAAATTTTACAAGTTCTAGTTTCATAAATGTCAAAATAACCTTCCAAGTGTACAAGTTTACTTCTAATCTTTCAATCCAACTCCAAAACTCTTTAGAATTCATAATCCTACTTTCATATCAGTAGCTTCTCAGCTAATAATCAAGGTAAGAATCATATATAAATTTTGGTTCAATTTATATACTTATAACTATCTTAATTCAAGATAGAATTCTTATTCGAACTTTTGTTCTTTCCATGTTTATACTTCAAGAATTCCAAGCCATCAAGGGTATCTTTGAACTCAAGATACTCTCCTTATTTATCCAGCAACTTTATTCATTTGATTTGAGGTAGTAACCTTATTCATAATCTTATTCGATTCATATTCATATAGCATCATATTCATATAGCTATCTTATTTTGAGTTTATAACTAATAATAACTAGAACATAGTTTAGATTAATTCTAAACTTGTTTGCAAATAAACTTAATCCTTCTAACTTGACTTTTAAAATACTTTTACACATGTATTATGACAGTATGTCAAGCTAACATAAGGATATAAAACTTGAAAACACGAAGAACACCTTAAAACTGAACATACGCCGTCATAGATCAACGGGGGCTGTTTTGGGTTTAATTTTAAAAACCTATCTTAAACTTTGAATTAAAAGAATTCCTTTGGTGAAAAATCTTATTTTATATGGATGTGAAACATATCCAAAAATCATGGTTATACTCAAAGTGAAAGTATGTTTTTCAAAATGGTCATCAAGATGTGGTTCTTTCGACGGAAATGACTACCTTTTACTAAACGACTTGTAACTTAGATTTTCGACTATAAACTCATACTTTTTCTGTTTAGTTTCATAAAGTTAAGTTCAATACGAAACCGTGGACACCGGAATCACTCAAAACGGATTTGTAATGAAGAAATTATGGGTAAAATAAAATTGGATATTTTTACTTGTTTATTAGCGACGGTTTTGATTAATAAAAATGGATGCTAACCTTATCCTAGCTAACTTACCTTGTATCCTACATGTATTTATACATGTCTTGTTCCCAAACTTATGGAAGTACAATTTATAATAGTCGTGATTAAGTTCTATGACAATATATTATAGTCTTAATAAAGATCGTAAGGCACTATATATATATGACTTGATCACCGTGGATCCGTATATAGCGTTTTGACATATCATATCGACCCATCTATATATATATTTCGGAACAACCATAGGCACTCTATATGTGAATGTTGGAGTTGGCTATACAGGGTTGAGGTTGATTTCAAAATATATATATATACTTTGAGTTGTGATCGAGCCTGAGACATGTATACAATGGGTCGCGGATTGCTTCAGACAATATACATATTATGTGTCTTACTATATTAAGACAATATATTATAGTGTTAGTGAATTCTAACACAATATACGCATTTATATTTATATATATATTTATACTATTGGACTATCGGACTATTGGACTACTAACAAAGGACAATTAAAAATTATCACAAGTATCATAAGTATGGAATATTAATTATATATATATATATATATCTTGACACAAGAATATTATTATTAGGTTCGTGAATTTGTCAAAGGCCAAGTCTTATTACCATCTATTTGGAAATCATCACAAGTGAGTTTCATTTGCTCCCTTTTTAAATGCTTTGCAATATATATTTTTGGGACTGAGAATACATGCGCTTTTATAAATGTTTGACGCAATAGACACAAGTACCTTAACTGCATTCTATGATAGAATTATCTGGGATTGGGATTGTTTATTATGGCACGTATTGTCACTGGTTTATTTCGGTTAGAGCGAATGAGCTCCCGAGTTGAATGAATGATTTTGTCTCCATGTGTGGGACGTATATTATGTGAAATGGCACCGGTTGTCCTATATTTTATATACATGTGTTCAGCCGTGGGGGAGTAAAGACCGGCACAGAGGTTCTATATTTTGAAGGCACATGTATTCAGCCGTGGGGTGAAAGACCGGCACAGATGGTTACTATTATATTTTGGAATCCTCACCAGGTGTTCTTCATATGAATGATATTTTTCTTGTGTAGTTGGAATGGGACCTCTGCACGTCTTATTATAAATAAAAATCTTGTGGTCTATTAAAATGATGAAATGAAATGATTACTATAAACTAATGAACTCACCAACCTTTTGGTTGACACTTTAAAGCATGTTTATTCTCAGGTTTGAAAGAAATCTTCCGCTGTGCATTAGCTCATTTTAAGGATATTAATTGGAGTCATTCATGACATATTTCAAAAGACGTTGCATTCGAGTCGTTGAAGTTCATTAGAGATTATTATTAAGTAAATGACGGATTAGGTCATTTATAGTTTGGATATTATGAAATGGTATGCATACTTGTTAACTTTTGATGTAAAGGAAAGTTTGTCTTTTAAAACGAATGCAATGTTTGTAAAATGTATCATTTAGAGGTCAAGTACCTCGCGATGTAATCATATGTCATTGTATTCGTCCCAATGGATTGGGTCGGGTCGTCTCATGTGGTATCAGAGCGGTGGTCTTAGCGAACTAGGTCTGCATTAGTGTGTCTAACTGATAAGTCGTTAAGATGCATTAGTGAGTCTGGACTTCGACCGTGTCTGTATGTCAAAAGTTTTGCTTATCATTTTTACTCGGAAATCATCTACTTACCATCCTTAGAAAATTACATGATTATTATTCTTTAGTCTAGACGCGTTTTCTTGCATTTATTGCATGATAGTGTATAGACGAAATCTTATCCTGGCATATCTGTTACTGTGAACTTTGACTGACAATTTTCAAAGATTCCTCCGTAATTTATGGGATTTTGGTAATATATATACATATGTAAACTATGTATTGAAGAATACCAAATCTAAATCCTACAATCTATTCCATACCAAAAAAATTCATTTTCCCGACTATACGAGATGGATTCTGCATCTAGTTCGAATTCCTCCGATTCTGACAGTTATGCCGACATGGATTTCCATTCGAGCTCTGAAGGCAGCGTCACCGGAATGGATCAACCAATCTCTCATCATCTATTCTGGATGAATTGGGGATGGGTCCGTAATATACTAAATCACTGGAGACAAGAAGAAGGCGATCCCTTCCATCTACCAAATTGCCCTCTTGGCGATGAACCTGAAGCACTTACAGGCGAACCTGTTCGAGAAACCATTTTTTCGCTCATTTCTAGAGTATCTCGTCACGACTACATAATATCCCATATTTCGGATCTTGTTCATTCGCTCACTCCAACTACTAATCATCCCGGTGTACTAGCAGAAGTTAACGAGCTTCGCGCTCGGGTGGTGGCTTTGGAGAATACGGTGCGAAGATTACAAACACCATCAGCAGCACCAGCAGCGTAACCAGTACCACCAGTAACATCTACATCGCAAGCCTCAACATCATAAGC
Organism: Rutidosis leptorrhynchoides; assembly: GCF_046630445.1. Lineage (NCBI taxonomy): Eukaryota > Viridiplantae > Streptophyta > Magnoliopsida > Asterales > Asteraceae > Rutidosis > Rutidosis leptorrhynchoides. The sequence continues at coordinate 6,875,617 of NC_092343.1, forward strand.
ACCAGCAGCATCACCGGCATCAACAGCAACCACCATTACTAACATCAACAGGATCATTACCACCGCCAATAATCACATCCGCATCACACACTTCAATATCCCAATCTGTACATCGGATATCAATGTCACACACACCAAAGATACCAAGGAGTACCAACAACAACAAACGATGAAGTATTGATTCATAATTTCATCGGAAAAACATTCTGTGGTGATTATGTAATCTCTAAAGTTTTAGAGATTATCTACCTCCGCCTTAACCATAAACCAGATGAGTGGACAGAGATGATGGAGAAAAGGATTGAAACCCTGACAAGAATGGTGCGCGGTCTACAAGCTAGACTTGTTTTACCAAATAGCATCAGCAGTACTCATAGCCTCACCAACATAGTCTGTGCTGTCCACACTATTAGAATCGTCAGCACCTCTAACATCACAAGTTTCGCCAGTTCAAGAATCACCGTGGAAACTATTACGAATTAATAACAAGTATATTGTATTGATAAGTTAGGAAGTATCAACTCAGTCCACCGAAGAATTTTATATGTATATCCTATATATATATATATATATATATATATATATATATATATATATATATATATATATATATATATATATATATATATATATATATATATAATTTGTATCTATAATAAATCTTTCTGTACTAAGCTATTATGTATGGGACTTAACTATCCGGTTAATTCATATTACTAATATGTTATGATGTACATTCTTCGTTAACAATTTAATCATTGTTAACCATGATCTCTGCTTCAACTCAATGAATTTTATTTCATAATAAATCAAGTATATCATTCAATAACATGGTTGATTTTATACTTTCATCTTCGATGCACTCGAAACTTTCTAGAAAACATCAATCGTACATTGCGGAGTTCGTAAGAATTATTCAAGCGTCAACATCCTTCACTAAAGGATATCAATAAAAATAAATATTAAAATATTGATTGCATTAGTGAAATACTCCATGAAGATTATGTAATCTCTGATGTTTTAGAGATTATTCATTTCTAATTCAAGTCGAAAATCAAATGAGCTTAATATGATATTAACTCATTGAATCTGTATTACATCTGAAGAAAATATATATACATATATTTCATAAAGATTGTAATTAAAAAAAAATTCTCTTGTACAAAATATTATTTGTGAATTTTTTTAACGGGTAGGTAATACCCGAGAGATATATAAAATCACAATTTATATGTCACAATCTTCAATTCTGATTCGACAATCATCAACTATACCAATATACATTCTTCTATAAGTATCAAAACAACCATACTTATTCGAATCTAACTACATATTCTGATTTTAGGAATTTCAGAATTCAACTCGAGATACAACCAAAATCATCACACTTAGATCCTTACATTGTTCAAAGCTATATTTTGACTTCAAAACTGTGATAGAACATCACTTTTAATTGTAACACTCAGATGAATATGAAAATCATTCGGAGTCAGGACGAATTCATCATTTGGATATTGATATGATAATCTGCATTTAAAACCCTTCGAAATTCCGGAAGACACTTCGAACATTGAACAATCGAGATGATGATCCAACCACACATTATTCGAAATCTTGTACCTGAAAAGCTCTCGAAACCAAAGTCGTAGTTTAACACGTACCCACATCGAATTCTTTATCATTTATTAGCAAAAACAACATTTCGATTCCTTTTCAAAGTAGCCAATTTTGTCACAACTTCAGCAAGTCAACTTCGAATTTTCAGTCGGACTAGTCTTATTTTAAACCCGATAGATACGTTGCTATTCGTCATTGTTACTGGGGAACCTTTCATATTCCACCATATTATCACCAGCGTTTAATCATCTAAAACACGATTTCTCTGAACCCACTTCGAATTGATAATCAGTGATTCAGATATTATAGCATTAAATGCAGAGGAAACATAAACATGATAGACGATCTAAACGGTCAAAAGTGTGATGATAAAAGATAGTGAGTTGGTAAAGCTCAGAAAAAGAAAAGATTTGGTACTGAAAAACGAATTGAGCAAAGTATGAAGGAAGCAGCGGACAAATCACAGAGACTAAATCTGCCTTCAAGGGATCCAAATGATTCAGTGCCTGCTGAACTCATTAGTAAATACCTTACTTCTTATTCTAAACCTTCACAGACAGATATTCTTCATCATCATCTCACCTTAAATATTATAAGATATCTTCGTATCTTTCATTATACATATTCTCCATATTTCTGGAGATATTATCGTAACGATTTTTATCTGAGATCATTTATCTCTCCGTAATACCTGCAACATAAAAGAAACTGTGTTAGTTTCTAAATTCTAGAAAAATTTAAATATGAATGTTTTGAAGTAGTGTTGGGAATTGATGCATGGGTTAGTATAATATAATGACACTTGATCAACGTCATTATATTACAGTAATTCATGCTGAGTTTCTAATGGACGTGATGATTCACAGAACATACCGTCATCATGCACCATTTACACGACTCTTACATTCTATCTAATCTCTAAACATATCAAGAAAATATTTCTTGATGATTCGGTCTTTTCCAGGGTATTCTGGTAATTTGACAAATCAATATCGTACCCTTTCAAATTCCTTCTTAGAACAATTACTATGTTCATTCTGAAATCCATACCTACGAATTCTGGACCATTACAAGAGCTATTTAATCGCAAGAAGAAGAAACGAAAGGACAAAGCTCCGAAATAGAAACTGGAGTCTAAATCGCAGCAAATAGAAGAGAACATTAACTGTGGATGACAGCGATTATAGAAGACAGAAGCAGGAACGTCGAGGCATAAGGGAAGATATAAAACCCAACAACCGCCCGTAAATTATAAACCGTAGATGTCAATGCAAATAGCAATATAAAGACACGGGAGGACTAGAAACACTATAAACCCTAGGGTATAGTAAAAGTAAATAGATTCTTCTGGTGGCAGATTAAAAAGAAGAATGACAGATATGAATGTTAAGAGGATATCAAGGATCAGGATAGGGTGAAGCATATTAACGAATGCTTTAAGGTATAAATTGAGGAAGAAAGAATAGAAGGTGTGAATTGTAAGGAAATGGAGAAGGTGGATTTATAGGGAAATATCCGACAGAACAATCGAAGCAGATTATCGCGATAAACCAAAGAAGATTTGGATCTCCTTAATTACCGAAGAATCAAATCTTATTATGAAAATTTCTTCCAAATTCCTTGAATTCTGGATATCAATCAAAACTACGTCATCAGTTAAAATGATTCTATATTTACTCATTCCACTCTTTTGCGATAGTTTCACTTATACTCTTTGTATAATCAAAAATTGTTTTATCATTATTACTCAATGATGATAAAACTCTATTATCGACTCATATTCGTCATGAAAACATTCTTATAGTTAGCCATGACGACCTCGATCAAATTTCGGGACGAAATTTCTTTTAACGGGTAGGTACTGTGACGACCCGGAAATTTCCGAACAAATTTAAACTTTGATCTTTATATATATCCGACACGATAAGCAAAAATCTGTAATGTTGAGTCTCGAAAGTTTTGAAACTATATTTTGCATGATTAAATATTTCCAACATGTTAAGCAATCAAATTCATTAAGATTTGGTTATTTGAAATGAATTTTATACAAACATTTGGCCACCCAGTCTGCCTGACGATTCACGAACGTCATAATTTGAAATAATTATATAATGATGTATATATGGATATATATATACTTATGATTTGTTAAAATGATATTTAAGTATCTCATTATATATAATAACAATTGGTTATATACATAAAATGAGATTACTAACTTAAAGACTTCAAGACTATATACATATATATAACGATTAACGTTGTAATAACTTCTAAATTAAAATGTATATATATGTATTGTATTAATATGAATTAATACACTTTTAAAGGACTTAAGTACATATATACTAACATACTTATACTCAACAAAGATAGCTATACTCATAATCTCATTCAATTCCATCAAGATTTCTATACGTATTCATTCGGTATTCACACCCGTATCATACCCAGCTTCTAGATGTATTTACTATTGGTATATACACATAAAAATCTTCTCTTTAGCAGCCCATGTGAGCTACCTAACCTTGTGGGAACCATCATTTGGCAACTAGCATGAATGATTACATAAAATTACAAAAACTTTAGTAATCATTCATGACTTTTTTACAAGAAAACAAAATGACACATCCTTTATATCTAATCCATTATGAACGACCAAAAACACCTACAAACACTTTCATTCTTCAATTTTCTTCATCTAATTGATCTCTCTCAAGTTTCATCTTCATGTTCTAAGTGTTCTTCATAAATTTTACAAGTTCTAGTTTCATAAATGTCAAAATAACCTTCCAAGTGTACAAGTTTACTTCTAATCTTTCAATCCAACTCCAAAACTCTTTAGAATTCATAATCCTACTTTCATATCAGTAGCCTCTCAGCTAATAATCAAGGTAAGAATCATATATAAATTTTGGTTCAATTTATATACTTATAACTATCTTAATTCAAGATAGAATTCTTATTCGAACTTTTGTTCTTTCCATGTTTATACTTCAAGAATTCCAAGCCATCAAGGGTATCTTTGAACTCAAGATACTCTCCTTATTTATCCAGCAACTTTATTCATTTGATTTGAGGTAGTAACCTTATTCATAATCTTATTCGATTCATATTCATATAGCTATCTTATTTTGAGTTTATAACTAATAATAACTAGAACATAGTTTAGATTAATTCTAAACTTGTTTGCAAATAAACTTAATCCTTCTAAATTGACTTTTAATGTACTTTAACACATGTATTATGACAGTATGTCAAGCTAACATAAGGATATAAAACTTGAAAACACGAAGAACACCTTAAAACTGAACATACGCCGTCATAGATCAACGGGGGCTGTTTTGGGTTTAATTTTAAAAACCTATCTTAAACTTTGAATTAAAAGAATTCCTTTGGTGAAAAATCTTATTTTATATGGATGTGAAACATATCCAAAAATCATGGTTATACTCAAAGTGAAAGTATGTTTTTCAAAATGGTCATCAAGATGTCGTTCTTTCGACGGAAATGACTACCTTTTACTAAACAACTTGTAACTTGGATTTTCGACTATAAACTCATACTTTTTCTGTTTAGTTTCATAAAGTTAAGTTCAATACGAAACCGTGGACACCGGAATCACTCAAAACGGATTTGTAATGAAGAAATTATGGGTAAAATAAAATTGAATATTTTTACTTGTTTATTAGCGACGGTTTTGATTAATAAAAATGGATGCTAACCTTATCCTAGCTAACTTACCTTGTATCCTACATGTATTTATACATGTCTTGTTCCTAAACTTATGGAAGTACAATTTATAATAGTCGTGATTAAGTTCTATGACAATATATTATAGTCTTAATAAAGATCGTAAGGCACTATATATATATGACTTGATCACCGTGGATCCGTATATAGCGTTTTGACATATCATATCGACCCATCTATATATATATTTCGGAACAACCATAGGCACTCTATATGTGAATGTTGGAGTTGGCTATACAGGGTTGAGGTTGATTTCAAAATATATATATATATACTTTGAGTTGTGATCGAGCCTGAGACATGTATACAATGGGTTGCGGATTGCTTCAGACAATATACATATTATGTGTCTTACTATATTAAGACAATATATTATAGTGTTAGTGAATTCTAACACAATATACGCATTTATATTTATATATATATTTATACTATTGGACTATCGGACTATTGGACTACTAACAAAGGACAATTAAAAATTATCACAAGTATCATAAGTATGGAATATTAATTATATATATATATATATATATATATATATATATATATATATATATATATATATATATATATATATATATCTTGACACAAGAATATTATTATTAGGTTCGTGAATTTGTCAAAGGCCAAGTCTTATTACCATCTATTTGGAAATCATCACAAGTGAGTTTCATTTGCTCCCTTTTTAAATGCTTTGCAATATATATTTTTGGGACTGAGAATACATGCGCTTTTATAAATGTTTGACGCAATAGACACAAGTACCTTAACTGCATTCTATGATAGAATTATCTGGGATTGGGATTGTTTATTATGGCACGTATTGTCACTGGTTTATTTCGGTTAGAGCGAATGAGCTCCCGAGTTGAATGAATGATTTTGTCTCCATGTGTGGGACGTATATTATGTGAAATGGCACCGGTTGTCCTATATTTTATATACATGTGTTCAGCCGTGGGGGAGTAAAGACCGGCACAGAGGTTCTATATTTTGAAGGCACATGTATTCAGCCGTGGGGTGAAAGACCGGCACAGATGGTTACTATTATATTTTGGAATCCTCACCAGGTGTTCTTCATATGAATGATATTTTTCTTGTGTAGTTGGAATGGGACCTCTGCACGTCTTATTATAAATAAAAATCTTGTGGTCTATTAAAATGATGAAATGAAATGATTACTATAAACTAATGAACTCACCAACCTTTTGGTTGACACTTTAAAGCATGTTTATTCTCAGGTTTGAAAGAAATCTTCCGCTGTGCATTAGCTCATTTTAAGGATATTACTTGGAGTCATTCATGACATATTTCAAAAGACGTTGCATTCGATTCGTTGAAGTTCATTAGAGATTATTATTAAGTAAATGACGGATTAGGTCATTTATAGTTTGGATATTATGAAATGGTATGCATACTTGTTAACTTTTGATGTAAAGGAAAGTTTGTCTTTTAAAACGAATGCAATGTTTGTAAAATGTATCATTTAGAGGTCAAGTACCTCGCGATGTAATCATATGTCATTGTATTCGTCCCAATGGATTGGGTCGGGTCGTCTCATAAGATATCTTCATATCTTCCGTTATACATATTCTCCATATTTCTGGAGATATTTTCACAACTATTCTTATCTGAGATCACGTATCTCTCCGTAATATCTGCGTTACAATATAAAAGAAACTGTGTTAGTTTCTAAATCCTAAAACCTCCAAGTTTTAAATATGAATGTTTTGAAGCAGTGTTGGGAACTGATGCATGATTTAGTATAATATAATGACACTTGATCAACGTCATTATATTATAGTAAGTCATGCTGAGTTTCTAATGGAATGTGATGATTCACAGTACCATCATCATGTACCATGTTACACGGCTCTTACATTCTATCCAATCTCCATACATATTAGGAACATATCATTTTGATAGTTCTATCTTTTCCAGGATATTCTGGTAATTTGACAAGTTAAAATCGTGCCAATACCCTTTCCTTTTTAGAACATTAGCTAGGTTCATTCCGAATTTCATACCTACGAATTACGGACTATTGCTCGCTTGACTCGAGGACGGGAAGAAGAAACAAAGGGACAAAGCCTCAAAATAGAAATTGGAGTATAGATCGCAGCAAATAGGAGAGATCATTAACTATGGATAACAGTGATTATAGAAGACAGAAACAGGAACATCGAAGTATAAAGGAAGATATAAAACTCAACAACCACCCAGAATTTACAAACCGTGTATATTGATGCCGATAGCAATATAGAGACACGGGAGAACTATAAACACTATCAACGCAAGAGTATAGTAGAAGTAAATAGATTCTTCTGATGGTAGATGAAAAAGAAGAATGACAGATATGAAAATTAATAAAATATCAAGGATCAGAATGGGATGGAGCATATTAGAGAATGTTTTTAAAAAGGGATTAAGGAGAAAGAGTAGTAGGAGCGAGTGGTGGAGAATAAGGAAACGAAGGGGTAGATTTATAGTGAAATATCCGACAGAGAAATCAAAACAGATTACCGCAGTAAATCAAAGAAGATCCTGATCGCCGAAGAACCAAACCTTATTACGTAAGATTTTTTTTAAATCCCTTAAATTTCGAAAATCAATTCGAACCACGTCATCGGTTAAACGATTCTATATTTGCTCATTTCACTCTTTTGTGATAACTTCACTCGTGCGCTTCACTCGATCGAATCGTTTTATCTATATCTCTCTATAATGATAAAACTCCATTATTACCTCATATTAGTCATGAAAACATTCATATTGTTATCCATGACAACCTCTACCAAATTTCGGGGACGAAATTTCTTTAACGGGTAGGTACTGTAATGACCCGGAAATTTTCGACCAAATTTAAACCTCAATCTTTATATGTTTTCGACACGATAAGCAAAATCGGTAATGTTGAGTCTAGAAAGTTTGAAATTTATATTCGGATAATTAGTTACCCTTTGACCAAGCCTGACGATTCACGAACAACTATTTGTGTATAGATATGTGTGTATCTATATAAATAATTATAATTAATGTAAAAGTTTGAGATTTTTCTGTGTACTTTTATCCGTCACTGATTTAATAACGGAGCACGAAATTTAATCCGCGAATGATGACGAATAACTTAATTACACGTTTTATATTTAAATTATATTATAATATTAAATATTCGATTTCTGTTGTCGATTACTATCTTAAAACTATGCTAAATTGATTGATTGTCTAAAGTGATTGATCATTACATGAGGTACTGTTTTTGATATTTTTTTTACTGAGACATACACATATATAACATACATATACAATGCTTGAGTATGATCTTAACATATACCCTTCTCCTTCTTTCTCTTTCTGTCCAAAGAACAAACCCACTTCCCATTTTTGTTTCTTTTCTTTTGATTCAATACAACACCACAACCATCTTCATCACCACTTTCATGCTTTATCAAACTTCTATCGTAACCACGTGTTTGTTTCTGTCTAGTAACCGATACCATATCAACCATCTTTGTCACGAACCACCTTCATCCCCTTGAACCATCATTTCACCAAAACTTATAGAAATTACAATTCTTGGAACTTGACAACGAAACTTGCACTTAAATTATTAACTTGGTCGTTTCCTTCAAACCAACCATATCGCCATTATCCCAACCATCCTATCACCCAACCTATGCCACCTTAAACCATTCGGTCACAACCCATACTGCAACCCATCATCACCATCATGGTCTTCACGATCACCACCTTCAAACCTTTCTTTTTTTTTACTCGCTACCATCTAATTCTATTTTGTTTCATTAAACCATCAATCACTATCATATTCTTATACTACTACAATCATGAACCCATAACCAATAACCACCCCCATAAACAACCCACTTTTGTTTCTGTTTTTGTGCTATTACTATTGTTCCTGTGAATCATTAAGAATGCAAACCTTAGATGGGTGCTATTGCCATCTTTGTTACTGTTTTTGCAACCATCGAACACCCATCACAACCGCCACCAAAACCACTGCTACAATTGTTGCCATCATCGCTGTTTTACTGCTGCTGCTAACAGTTTCTGTTCTCGGTTTGGGATCGAGCAACACAAACCCACTTCACAAATTTTTTTTTTCTTCTTCGTCTCTCTCTCTCTACAAATCCTTGATCTTGAACCACACCATGAATCACCAACACAACCACCGTTATCTTTTTCTTTGTGACCACCATCGACAAACCCACCATAATCTCACTTGATCACACTATCAACGAAACTCGGTTGCTACTCTCGGTTAATACACGTTATGCTTATCTTTCGAACCAAAAATCTAAAAAAAAAACTAGAAACAAAATCAACAGAACCATTCATGTTGGACGGTTATTCGAGCCAGACTAGTTCCTGTTTTGCAACCAATTCACGAACCAAACCTATGATACTCGCTGCCTTTCTTCTACTTCTATTACTTTATTTTTTTTTCTTTTTCTTCCTTCTATTCAGTTTCAAATCAATGAAAACACTTGTCATATACTGCTGCTGCTGTACCTATCTGTTTTCCGGATCCAGTCACAACTATACCCACTTTCGATATTTTCCTGGTGAATGATGATGTTCAATTATGTTGATAAAGAATGGTGATGATCGTACTCATGGAAGCATATTATGATGATGAATTACTGAAGATAATGATTTGATTATGATGATGATTTGTTGAAGACAATAATTCGATATTGATGATAAGAAGATGAGCTGTAAAGGGGATTGATAGCGACTAGTTCCTGCTTAGGTTATAAATTTTAAAAACGTATTAAACTTGGATCGGTTTATATTTTTCTTTACTTAGTGGGCTTCGGTTTATTTAGTGGGTTATTAGATTGCTAATGGGTTCCTATATATTTAAATGGTTGGGCCGAGAAAGGGAAGATAGAAAAGAGAAGCATTTAAATCGGGTTATAATTATTTGGGGTTAGATTAAATCAGAAAAATGTGAGTGGCGCAGATGGTCAAGAGTTATGTTGAGAACCGACAGGTCTAGGGTTCGAGTCCCTCTTGTGGCTTTATATTTTTGGCCAATTTCTTTAAAGGTAGCCTATTCTATTTATTATCATTAATTATCATTATTATTATTAATATTATCATTATTAACAATATAAATATTATTATTATCATGATTGTTAAAACGATCATATTTTTTTTGTGAAATCATTATTAACATAATTATTATTAATTTTATTATTATTATTACCATTATTATTATTATTATTATTATTATTATTATTATTATTATTATTATTATTATTATTATTATTATTATTATCATTTAAGATTATTATTATTGACAATAATATTATCATTACTTTCATTATTGTTATTATTACTTTCATAATAACGGTATTAATGTAACAAATAATATTTTAAAAATATGAGTATATTTATTACAAATACCATAATATTACATATAACTATTTATATATATATAAATATTTATGTATATATAACGAATTAAAAACATATGTAAATAAAAATTTATAAACATTAAAATAAGATATATATTTTCAGATATAATATATATATATTATTAATATTAATATAAAAGGATATAACTAATAAGGCTACCTATTTACGTGTTCGATTACAATTATGTATATTAATAAATATACAAATGATATAGGTTCGTGAATCCGAGGCCAACCTTATACTTGATCAATGATGTTATATGTATTTTTACTACAAAATACAGTATGGTGAGTATATAGTCCCCTTTTAAACTCTAAATATTTTTGGGCTGAGAATACATGCGCTGTTTTTATAAATGATTTACGTTATGGACACAAGTGATCAAAAATAAAAACTACGTTGAGTTGTACCATGGCATATTTCTTTATACTTGGTAGCTAATATTTACGTGAGGAGCGTAAACGCGAATCCTGTTGATAGATCTATCGGGCCTGACAACCCCAACCGGGCTGGACGACCAGTTTTAAACGGTTGCACAGTACTTCATTTCGTTACTACACTTGGTACGGTGTAGGGTTTATTTAAGAATATGCTGCTGTGATTTAAATGTTAAGTATGGTTACCAAGTGCTCAACGACTTTTTCATACACGAGGAGTGTATTATGTATAACATGAAATCTTGTGGTCCATAGTTATAACACTGCTAGCATCAAACCTATATATCTCACCAACTTTATGTTGACGTATTAAAGCATGTTTATTCTCAGGTACAAATTAAGTCTTCCGCTGTGCATTAGCTCATTTGAAGGACATTACTTGGAGTCGATCATCGTAATGGGACCAGATGTTGATGATTTCGTCCAGGAGGATAAGGACGGGTTGTTACATGTGGTATCAGAGCGGTGGTCTTAGCGAACCAGGTCTTGCATTAGTGTGTCTAACTAGTAGTTGTTAGGATGCATTAATGAGTCTGGACTTTGACCGTGTCTACATGTCAAAAAGTTTTGCTTATCATTTCTAGTCGGAAACCATCTGCTTATCATGCTTAGGAAATTACCTGCTTATCATTCTTAAGTCTAGACACGTCTTACTGCATTTAGTGCATCGATAGTGTATAGACAAAATTCATATCTCAGCGTATCTGATAATTCATATCTTGGCACATCTGTAGACTTGCCTGACATATGCCGTAAAATCCTCTGGAGTCTACGAAATCTTTAGTATTATATATAGATATTCTATGAAGCTAGAATATCATCCTATAATCGAAAATCATTTCACATCGAAGATCCTTTTCATCCACCAAATTGTCCCCTTTGACAATGAACCTGAAGTGCTTATCGGCGAACCTGTTCGAGAAACCATTTTCTCTTTCATTTCTAGATTATCTCGTCACGATTATATACTATCCCATATTTCGAATCTTATTCATCTGCTCGCTCTAACCGCCAATCATCCCGGTGTACCAGCAGAAGTTAACGAACTTCGCGCTCGCGTGACGGCTTTGGAGAACATGGTGCGAAGATTGCAAACACCAGCAGCAGCAGCATAATCCGTACCACCATCATCAACGCCGACAGTACCCTTATCACCCCAAACTCAACCGCGTCATAAACCTCAACATCACAATCTGTACCTCGGATATCAACCTCACACGCCTCAATATTACCATCTGTACTTCGAGTATGATCTTCGTTTTACATATCGTTCTACATCGAGTATCTTCGCTTTACGTATCATTCTACCTCATTTATCTTCGTTCGACATGACGATTATGTAATCTCTAATATTTTGGAGATCATGTAATCTAGTAATAACGATAAATCAAATGAGTTTAATATCCTATTGACTCATTAAATTCATAATTACATCCGAAGAAAATATATATGTAAGTATATTTTCATAAAGATTGTAATTAAAAAAATTCTTTTGTACAAACTGTTAATGATGAAAAATATTTTAACGGGTAGGTAGTAGCCGAGGAATATTTAGATTTCACATTAATAAGTTACACTGTACATTTTTCGAATCTGATTCAACGGTCTATCCTACTTACAACTACCGATATACGTATTCGTTCACCACACAATAACCATTTCCATTCAAATTTCATGTTTAGATTTTGATCTATTAGAATCCAACAAGTGGCATAATGAAGAAAACATTGGACAAAATAAAATTTGTTAGAAACAAACGAATTAACTAATTGAAATTTTGTTAAGAATTCACGCTAACTGTTCCTAGCTAACTGTTCCCAGCTAACTGATTAACATTTAAATTATCGCAATTTACATTCTCGCAATTTTATTTATTGTCATTTAATTTCTGTTATTTACTTTTACGCACTTTAAATCGGGACACATGTACAACAATACGTCGGATTAATTCTGAGACAACACGTTGTGCAATGGGTCATGATATATATTTATTTAATTTACGCACTATAAATAACGGGACACGTATGCAAGGTTTCGACTTATCATATCGACCCATCTATATATATATTTCGGAACGACCATAGACACTCTATAGTTGGCTATACAGGGTTGAGGTGGATTCCAAAATATATATATGGTTTGAGTTGTGATCAATACTGAGACCGGTACACGGGTCACGATACGTATTAATTAATTCGAATATTATATACTTAATTTATATATGAATTTATTGGACCATTGGACAATTGGACTATTGGACTGCTAACTTTGGACAATTAAAATGAATTAAAATATTGATTATAACATATGAAACTAAACAATTCTTCAAGTTTGCCACTTGATTTCATCTTAAACTTCATTTGTACCTCGACAATTACAATCCTTGTTCAAATCTTTCATGATTTTTGAAAACACCTCGATCGGGAGAATGAACCAGACGCACATCATCTACGGAAGAAAAGATTTATGCCCCAGAAAAACTCTCGAACCCAAATTCTTAGTTTAACACGTACCTGTGTTGAATTCTTAGCAAAAACAACCATACGATTCCTTTTCAAAGTAACCAATTTTGTCACAGTTTCAACAAGTTAACTCCGATTTCTCGATGTATCAGCAGCTCGTCGTTTCTTTGGCAGAACCTGCAATCAGTATTTTGAAAATCTTGCAGAATTTCTCCCGTCATACCTATGACGTCTATCTCTAAGAATTTCATACTTCGAATGTGAAGTTTCTGAGAAACACTCTGAACTATGAAGTAGTTCTTGAAATGCTGATGAAGCAGCAAAAACTGTAAACGACTTTAACAGTCAAAGGTTTGATGATGAAGTACAGTGTATTGGTAAAGCTCAGAAAAAGAGAAGGTTTTGAACTGGAAAACGGATTGAGCAAAGTATGAAAGAGGCTGTGGATAGATCACAAGGACTGAATCTGCCTTCAAAGGATCTAAATGATTCAGCACATGTTGAAACCGTTAGTAAGAACCCTACTCCTTATTATAAACCTTTCCAGATGATATTCTTCATCATCATCTTATCTTAGATATTATAAGATATCTTCATATCTTCCGTTATACATATTCTCCATATTTCTGGAGATATTTTCACAACTATTCTTATCTGAGATCACGTATCTCTCCGTAATATCTGCGTTACAATATAAAAGAAACTGTGTTAGTTTCTAAATCCTAAAACCTCCAAGTTTTAAATATGAATGTTTTGAAGCAGTGTTGGGAACTGATGCATGATTTAGTATAATATAATGACACTTGATCAACGTCATTATATTACAGTAAGTCATGATGAGTTTCTAATGGAATGTGATGATTCACAGTACCATCATCATGTACCATGTTACACGGCTCTTACATTCTATCCAATCTCCATACATATTAGGAACATATCGTTTTAATAGTTCTATCTTTTTCAGGATATTCTGGTAATTTGATAAGTCAAAATCGTGCCAATACCCTTTCCTTTTTAGAACATTAGCTAGGTTCATTCCGAATTTCATACCTACGAATTCTGGACTATTGCTCGCTTGACTCGAGGACGGGAAGAAGAAACAAAGGGACAAAGCCTCAAAATAGAAATTGGAGTATAGATCGAAGCAAATAGGAGAGAGCATTAACTATGGATGACAATGATTATAGAAGACAGAAACAGGAACATCGAAGTATAAAGGAAGATATAAAACTCAACAACCACCCAGAATTTACAAACCGTGTATATCGATGCCGATAGCAATATAGAGACACGGGAGAACTATAAACACTATCAACGCAAGAGTATAGTAGAAGTAAATAGATTCTTCTGATGGTAGATGAAAAAGAAGAATGACAGATGTGAAAATTAATAAAATATGAAGGATCAGAATGGGATGGAGCATATTAGAGAATGTTTTTAAAAAGGGGTTAAGGAGAAAGAGTAGTAGGAGCGAGTGGTGGAGAATAAGGAAACGAAGGGGTAGATTTATAGTGAAATATCCGACAGAGAAATCAAAACAGATTACCGCAGTAAATCAAAGAAGATCCTGATCGCCGAAGAACCAAACCTTATTACGTAAGATTTTTTTTAAATCCCTTAAATTTCGAAAATCAATTCGAACCACATCATCGGTTAAACGATTCTATATTTTCTCATTTCACTCTTTTGTGATAACTTCACTCGTGCGCTTCACTCGATCGAATCGTTTTATCTATATCTCTCTATAATGATAAAACTCCATTATTACCTCATATTAGTCATGAAAACATTCATATTGTTATCCATGACAACCTCTACCAAATTTCGGGGACGAAATTTCTTTAACGGGTAGGTACTGTAATGACCCGGAAATTTCCGACCAAATTTAAACCTCAATCTTTATATGTTTTCGACACGATAAGCAAAATCGGTAATGTTGAGTCTAGAAAGTTTGAAATTTATATTCGGATAATTAGTTACCCTTTGACCAAGCCTGACGATTCACGAACAACTATTTGTGTATAGATATGTGTGTATCTATATAAATAATTATAATTAATGTAAAAGTTTGAGATTTTTCTGTGTACTTTTATCCGTCACTGATTTAATAACGGAGCACGAAATTTAATCCGCGAATGATGACGAATAACTTAATTACACGTTTTATATTTAAATTATATTATAATATTAAATATTCGATTTCTGTTGTCGATTACTATTTTAAAACTATGCTATATTGATTGATTGTCTAAAGTGATTGATCATTACATGAGGTACTGTTTTTGATATTTTTTTTATTGAGACATACACATATATAACATACATATACAATGCTTGAGTATGATCTTAACATATACCCTTCTCCTTCTTTCTCTTTCTGTCCAAAGAACAAACCCACTTCCCATTTTTGTTTTTTTTCTTTTGATTCAATACAACACCACAACCATCTTCATCACCACTTTCATGCTTGATCAAACTTCTATCGTAACCACGTGTTCGTTTCTGTCTAGTAACCGAGACCATATCAACCATCTTTGTCACGAACCACCTTCATCCCCTTGAACCATCATTTCACCAAAACTTATAGAAATTACAATTCTTGGAACTTGACAACGAAACTTGCACTTAAATTATTAACTTGGTCGTTTCCTTCAAACCAATCATATCTCCATTATCCCAACCATCCTATCACCCAACCTATGCCACCTTAAACCATTCGGTCACAACCCATACTGCAACCCATCATCACCATCATGGTCTTCACGATCACCACCTTCAAACCTTTCTTTTTTTTTTACTCGCTACTATCTAATTCTATTTTGTTTCATTAAACCATCAATCACTATCATATTCTTATACTACTGCAATCATGAACCCATAACCAATAACCACCCCCATAAACAACCCACTTTTGTTTCTGTTTTTGTGCTATTACTATTGTTCCTGTGAATCATTAAGAATGCAAACCTTAGATGGGTGCTATTGCCATCTTTGTTACTGTTTTCGCAACCATCGAACACCCATCACAACCGCCACCAAAACCACTGCTACAATTGTTGCCATCATCGCTGTTTTACTGCTGCTGCTAACAGTTTCTGTTCTCGGTTTGGGATCGAGCAACACAAACCCACTTCACAAATTTTTTTTCTTCTTCGTCTCTCTCTCTCTACAAATCCTTGATCTTGAACCACACCATGAATCACCAACACAACCACCGTTATCTTTTTCTTTGTGACCACCATCGACAAACCCACCATAATCTCACTTGATCACACTATCAACGAAACTCGGTTGCTACTCTCGGTTAATACACGTTATGCTTATCTTTCGAACCAAAAATCTAAATAAAAACCTAGAAACAAAATCAACAGAACCATTCATGTTGGACGGTTATTCGAGCCAGACTAGTTCCTGTTTTGCAACCAATTCACAAACCAAACCTATGATACTCGCTGCCTTTCTTCTACTTCTATTACTTTATTTTTTTTTCTTTTTCTTCCTTCTATTCAGTTTCAAATCAATGAAAACCCTTGTCATATACTGCTGCTGCTGTACCTATCTGCTTTCCGGATCCAGTCACAACTATACCTACTTTCGATATTTTCTTGGTGAATGATGATGTTCAATTATGTTGATAAAGAATGGTGATGATCGTACTCATGGAAGCATATTATGATGATGAATTACTGAAGATAATGATTCGATTATGATGATGATTTGCTGAAGACAATAATTCGATATTGATGATAAGAAGATGAGCTGTAAAGGGGATTGATAGCGACTAGTTCCTGCTTAGGTTATAAATTTTAAAAACGTATTAAACTTGGATCGGTTTATATTTTTCTTTACTTAGTGGGCTTTGGTTTATTTAGTGGGTTATTAGATTGCTAATGGGTTCCTATATATTTAAATAGTTGGGCCGAGAAAGGGAAGATAGAAAAGAGAAGCATTTAAATCGGGTTATAATTATTTGGGGTTAGATTAAATCAGAAAAATGTGAGTGGCGCAGATGGTCAAGAGTTATGTTGAGAACCGACAGGTCTAGGGTTCGAGTCCCTCTTGTGGCTTTATATGTTTGGCCAATTTCTTTAAAGGTAGCCTATTCTATTTATTATCATTAATTATCATTATTATTATTAAAATTATCATTATTAACAATATAAATATTATTATTATCATGATTGTTAAAACGATCATATTTTTTTTGTGAAATCATTGTTAACATACTTATTATTAATTTTATTATTATTATTACCATTATTATTATTATTATTATTATTATTATTATTATTATTATCATTTAGGATTATTATTATTGACAATAATATTATCATTACTTTCATTATTGTTATTATTACTTTCATAATAACGGTATTAATGTAACAAATAATATTTTAAAAATAAGAGTATATTTATTACAAATACCATAATATTACATATAACTATTTATTTATATAAATATTTATTATATATAACGAATTAAAAACATATGTAAATAAAACTTTATAAACATTAAAATAAGATATATATTTTCAGATATAATATATATATTATTAATATTAATATAAAAGGATATAACTTATAAGGCTACCTATTTACGTGTTCGATTACAATTATGTATATTAATAAATATACAAATGATATAGGTTCGTGAATCCGAGGCCAACCTTATACTTGATCAATGATGTTATATGTATTTTTACTACAAAATACAGTATGGTGAGTATATAGTCCCCTTTTTAACTCTAAATATTTTTGGGCTGAGAATACATGCGCTGTTTTTATAAATGATTTACGTTATGGACACAAGTGATCAAAAATAAAAACTACGTTGAGTTGTACCATGGCATATTTCTTTATACTTGGTAGCTAATATTTACGTGAGGAGCGTAAACGCGAATCCTGTTAATAGATCTATCGGGCCTGACAACCCCAACCGGGCTGGACGACTAGTTTTAAACGGTTGCACAGTACTTCGTTTCGTTACTACACTTGGTACGGTGTAGGGTTTATTTAAGAATATGCTGCTGTGATTTAAATGTTAAGTATGGTTACCAAGTGCTAAACGATTTTTTCATACACGAGGAGTGTATTATGTATAACATGAAATCTTGTGGTCCATAGTTATAACGCTACTAGCATCAAACCTATATATCTCACCAACTTTATGTTGACGTTTTAAAGCATGTTTATTCTCAGGTACAAATTAAGTCTTCCGTTGTGCATTAGCTCATTTTAAGGACATTGCTTAGAGTCGATCATCGTAATGGGACCAGATGTTGATGATTTCGTCCAGGAGGATAAGGACGGATTGTTACATACTTCATTTGGCGGCGCATATTTTTGATATAAAAAGCGTGTTTAATGAAGTGACATTAGATTAAAAATTATATGCGTTATACATAATTAAATTGTGACTGAAATAATAGGCCTTAAAACAATATGTACCAAGCTAAGTCATGCATACAAAAAGAAATAATATGACAGAAATTCAAAATGGTCAAAAGAGCGTCTAAAATTAAACAAAAAAAGGCAATTGAAGGCTTTCGACGCCTCGTTTCAAAAAATATTTGGGACAAACAGCCTACGACAGTTTGTCAACGGATAGATCTCGAAAAATACACGATTTAAAAAAACGGCGACTAAATCGGAACTACGAGTCAAAAGATACGATAGATCTAAAATTTCGGCCAAAGACGAATAACACCAAGCACCACGAATCGTCAGTGGTGTTTGGTGAGTGGTGTGAGTTTTTGAGGAAATATGTCTTTTTAAAAATCTTGACGACCTCGAATGGCAAGAACGTCTAGAGAATCTTGCTCGTTGGGCCGTTTTAGGGTGATCCTGAGAATTTCAGCACAATTTGAAACCAAAGGTTATGCGCCGCCAAATGGTACTCCATCTGGCGTATGCGCCGCCAAATGGTACTCCATCTGGCGGCGCATATTAATGATTTAAAAAAGCATGTTTAATGAAGTGACATTAGACTCAAATCTATATGAGTTATACATAATTACATTGTGAGTGAAAAAATGGGCCTTAAAACTACATATACCATGCTAAGTCATGTATACACAAAAGTGATAATACGATATATATATATATATATTGAAAAGACTCAAAAAATCATTAATAATGAGAAAAATGTCTTTTTGTAGCATCCTGATGACCTCGAATGGCAATAAATTTCCGAGAGTCTCGATGTTAGGGTCATTTTAAGGTGATCTTGAGAATTTCAACACAATATGAAACCAAAAGTTATGCGCCACCAAATGGTACTCCATTTGGCGGCGCATCTTTTTGATATAAATAGTGTGTTTAATGAAGTGACATTAGATTAAAAATTATATGCGGTATACATAATTACATTGTGAGTGAAATAATAGGCCTTAAAACAGTATGTACCATGCTAAGTCATGCATACAAAAAGAAATAATATGACAGAAATTCAAAATGGTCAAAAGAGCGTCTAAAATTAAACAAAAAAGGCAAAATTGAAGGCTTTTGACGCCTCGTTTCGAAAAATATTTGAGACAAACGGCCTACAGCTGTTTTCCAACGGATAGATCTCGAAAAAATACACGATTTAAAAAAAATGGCGACTAAATCGGAACTACGAGTTAAAAGATACGATATGTAACACCCTCAAGTAGGCCTAGATGTAAGATTACTAGAATGCCCTTAAGTTAGCGTTGTGTTATTTTATGCTTTTATTTTTATTTAATATTTATCTTTATTTAATGATGTGGTTAGGACCAGTTTGTGACAAGGGTCACAGAACAGGTTTGTTTATTAAATTTGGACTTTGTTTGGGTTGTCAAATGATGTACGAAAGATATCAGATAACTGATAAATACCCGTGTGTCACACTGTGTGGGATTTAATCACAATTAAGTGACTAAGAGCTGGTTTCTTTTTCCATTTTTCTAGACTTTTCCCAAATACTCCCGTACCCTAATCCCTTCACCTAGCAAACCCTAATCATCAAAACTTGTTCTTGAGCTCAAATTGATATTAGGATCGTGTTCTTTGTTGTCTACTGATTCTTTTAAGGTAAGAAACTTGTGTTTTTGTGTTCAATTCGTGGTTAAATTCTTAGTTTTTGTATAAGTTTTGTAAAAGCTTGAATTTGTGTCAAAAAGCTTGAATTTGATGTTGTTATGGTCAAAACCTTGTGGGTTTATAGTCTATAACATGTTGTGGTTGAGTTGTGGTAAGTTTTGGTGTCGAAAACGAGCTCTAGATCAAGATTTGGTAATTTTAGCTTGAAGCCCGTAACTTGTGTTCAGCTTCTGAAGAAGATGAACACAGTCGGCCGACTGCCGGTCGACAGTCGACCGACCGAGGGTGAACCGACCGACTGTGGAGTGAACCGACCGACTGAGATTTACTTTCGGCTGATTGATGTTATACCAAGTGAGACGGCCGACTGTGAAGGTCAGTCGACCGATTGTGTAGACAGTCGACCGACAGTCAGTGTTAATCGACCGACTGAGTGTCCAGAGCAGAATATTTTACCAAAGTGTTGATTTCTAGCCGTTATGCTGCCCGTTTGTATTTTGAGATTTTGATGTAAATTTCAAAAGTGCATAAGTGTTAAACAGAAAAATTTTAGCAGACAGATTTTCTGACAAAATTTCTATATTTGCGTTATTTGGAGTTAATGGATAGAAACTAACTTGTGTATATGTATTTTTCAGGAGAAAAGGAGAAAGAGAAGGTTCAGTGACTAGATAGCTGAACACCTTCTCGTTTGCTGGTAATCGGTGAGTGGGACTAACTGTGAAATATAGTATAGAGTAGCATGTTATATTATGATTGCCATACTTATTAGTTAGTATGTTGTATGACTGCATGTTGGTTGATGCTTGTCTGTTGGATCCCAGTGCGTCCCTATTGTGTGGTTGCCTCGGTAGGAGAGATCAACCTGCGGGTTGGGTTCCTCATATGGTTGCCTAGACAATCGTGGTGTATATACATGTGAATGACGCGTCCGTCGCGTGTGGATTATGTATATACATACGGTGGTGGAGGAACTTCTGGTAAGCCCCAGTCCGATCAGCTGGTGGTAAATGGTTTGGCCGAGCCGCCAGAGTCTCTGTAGACAGCACTTGGGTGATGTTGTGTGTTAGCTCTTTGTGACATGATTAGTATAATTGTTCTGTATACTATTGCATGTGGTTAGTCGTACTTACTTAGCTTCGTGCTAATTCCCCTCCATCTCCTCCCTGCAGGTTGTAGCTTTTGTAGATAATGTTTTTGGGAGAAGACGGGGCATGCAGATGTTATGTTTGACTATGAAGAAACTCTGATGTGTCTTTTCTGTTAAAACTAATTTTTGGTTGTAATGTGACGTGACACTAGTTATGTAATTAAATATGCTTATATTATGGTAATGGTTTAATTAATATTAATGCTTCCACCACGTTTAAAAAAAATCAGCAGTGTCACACGATAGATCTAACATTTCGGTCAAAGACGAATAACACCAAGCACCACGAACCGTCGGTGTTGTTTGGTGAGTGGTGTGAGTTTTTGAGGAAATATGTCTTTTTCAAAATCTAGACGACCTCGAATGTCAAGAACGTTTAGAGAGTCTTGCTCGTTGGGCCGTTTTAGGGTGATCCTGAGAATTTCAGCACAATCCGAAACTAAAGGTTATGCGCCGCTAAATGGTACTCCATCTGGCGGCGCATATTAATGATTTAAAAAAGCATATTTAACGAAGTGACATTAGACTCAAATCTATATGAGTTATACATAATTACATTTTGAGTGAAAAATGGGCCTTAAAACTACATATACCATGCTAAGTCATGTATACACAAAAGTAATAATACGATATATATTGAAAACACTCAAAAAAACATTAATAATGAGAAAAATGTCTTTTTGTGGCATCCTGATGACCTCGAATGGCAATAAAATTTCCGAGAGTCTCGATGTTAGGGTCGTTTTTGGGTGATCTTGAGAATTTCAACACAATATGAAACCAAACGTTATGCGCCGCCAAATTGTACTCGATTTGGCGGCGCATCTTTTTGATATAAAAAACGTGTTTAATGAAGTGACATTAGATTAAAAATTATATGCGTTATACATAATTACATTGTGACTGAAATAATAGGCCTTAAAACAATAGTACCATGCTAAGTCATGCATACAAAAAGAAATAATATGACAGAAATTCAAAATGGTCAAAAGAGCGTCTAAAATTAAACAAAAAAGGCTTTCGACGCCTCGTTTCGAAAAATATTTGGGACAAACGGCCTACGGCGGTTTGCCAACGCATAGATCTCGAAAAAATACACGATTTAAAAAAACGGCGGCTAAATCGGAACTACGAGTCAAAAGATACGATAGATCTAACATTTCGGTCAAAGACGAATAACACCAAGCACCACGAACTGTCGGTGGTGTTTGGTGAGTGGTGTGAGTTTTTGAGGAAATATGTCTTTTTCAAAATCTAGACGACCTCAAATGTCAAGAACTTTTAGAGAGTCTTGCTCGTTGGGCCGTTTTAGGGTGATCCTGAGAATTTCAGCACAATCCGAAACTAAAGGTTATGCGCCGCCAAATGGTACTCCATCTGGCGGCGCATATTAATGATTTAAAAAAGCATATTTAACGAAGTGACATTAGACTCAAATCTATGTGAGTTATACATAATTACATTATGAGTGCAAAATGGGCCTTAAAACTACATATACCATGCTAAGTCATGTATACACAAAAGTAATAATACGATATATATTGAAAACACTCAAAAAAACATTAATAATGAGAAAAATGTCTTTTTGTGGCATCCTGATGACCTCGAATGGCAATAAACTTTCCGAGAGTCTCGATGTTAGGGTCGTTTTTGGGTGATCTTGAGAATTTTAACACAATATGAAACCAAAAGTTATGCGCCGCCAAATTGTACTCGATTTGGCGGCGCATCTTTTTGATATAAAAACGTGTGTAATGAAGTGACATTAGATTAAAAATTATATGCGTTATACATAATTACATTGTGACTGAAATAATAGGCCTTAAAATAATATGTACCATGCTAAGTCATGCATATAAAAAGAAATAATATGACAGAAATTCAAAATGGTCAAAAGAGCGTCTAAAATTAAACAAAAAAGGGCAAAATTGAAGGCTTTCGACGCCTCGTTTCGAAAAATATTTGGGACAAACGGCCTACGGCGGTTTGCCAACGCATAGATCTCGAAAAAATACACGATTTAAAAAAACGGCGGCTAAATTGGAACTACGAGTCAAAAGATACGATAGATCTAAAATTTCGGTCAAAGACGAATAACACC
The DNA here is from genome assembly GCF_046630445.1 of Rutidosis leptorrhynchoides. Classification (NCBI taxonomy): domain Eukaryota; kingdom Viridiplantae; phylum Streptophyta; class Magnoliopsida; order Asterales; family Asteraceae; genus Rutidosis; species Rutidosis leptorrhynchoides. Next base: position 6,899,641 of record NC_092343.1, read on the forward strand.
AAGCACCACGAACCGTCGGTGGTGTTTGGTGAGTGGTGTGAGTTTTTGAGGAAATATGTCTTTTTCAAAATCTAGACGACCTCGAATGGCAAGAACGTTCAGAGAGTCTTGCTCGTTGGGCCGTTTTAGGGTGATCCTGAGAATTTCAGCACAATCCGAAACCAAAGGTTATGCGCCGCCAAATGGTACTCCATCTGGCGGCGCATATTAATGATTTAAAAAAGCATGTTTAACGAAGTGACATTAGACTCAAATCTATATGAGTTATACATAATTACATTGTGAGTGTAAAAATGGGCCATAAAACTACATATACCATGCTAAGTCATGTATACACAAAAGTAATAATACGATATATATTGAAAACACTCAAAAAAACATTAATAATGAGAAAAATATCTTTTTGTGGCATCCTGATGACCTCGAATGGCAATAAAATTTCCGAGAGTCTCGATGTTAGGGTCGTTTTAGGGTGATCTTGAGAATATCAACACAATATGAAACCAAAAGTTATGCGCCGCCAAATGGTACTCGATTTGGCGGCGCATCTTTTTGATATAAAAAGCGTGTTTAATGACGTGACATTAGATTAAAAATTATATGCGTTATACATAATTACATTGTGAGTGAAATAATAGGCCTTAAAACAATATGTACCATGCTAAGTCATGCATACAAAAAGAAATAATATGACAGAAATTCAAAATGGTCAAAAAAGCGTCTAAAATTAAACAAAAAAGTGCAAAATTGAAGGCTTTCGACGCCTCGTTTCGAAATATATTTGGGACAAACGGCCTACGGCGGTTTGCCAACAGATTTATCTCGAAAAAATACACGATTTAAAAAAACGGCGACTAAATCGGAACTACGAGTCAAAAGATACGATAGATCTAAAATTTCGGCCAAAGACGAATAACACCAAGCACCACGAACCGTCGGTGGTGTTTGGTGAGTGGTGTGAGTTTTTGAGGAAATATGTCTTTCTCAAAATCTTGACGACCTCGAATGGCAAGAACGTTCGGAGAATCATCCTCGTTGTCCCGTTTTAAGGTGATCCTGAAAATTTCAGCACAATCCGAAACTAAAGGTTATGCGCCGCTAAATGGTACTCCATCTGGCGGCGCATATTAATGATTTAAAAAAAACATGTTTAATGAAGTGACATTAGACTCAAATCTATATGAATTATACATAATTACATTGTGAGTGAAAAAATGGGCCTTAAAACTACATATTCCATGCTATGTCATGTATACACAAAAGTAATAATACGATATATATTGAAAACACTCAAATAAACATTAATAATGAGAAAAATGTCTTTTTGTGGCATCCTGATGACCTCGAATGGCAATAAAATTTCCGAGAGTCTCGATGTTAGGGTCGTTTTATAGTGATCTTGAGAATTTCAACACAATATGAAACCAAAAGTTATGCGCCGCCAAATGGTACTTCATTTGGCGGCGCATATTTTTGATATAAAAAGCGTGTTTAATGAAGTGACATTAGATTAAAAATTATATGCGTTATACATAATTACATTGTGAATGAAAATAGGCCTTAAAACAATATGTACCATGCTAAGTCATTCATACAAAAAGAAATAATATGACAGAAATTCAAAATGGTCAAAAGAGCGTCTAAAATTAAACAAAAAAAAGGCAATTGAAGGCTTTCGACGCCTCGTTTCAAAAAATATTTGGGACAAACAGCCTGCGGCAGTTTGCCAATGGATAGATCTCGAAAAATACACGATTTAAAAAATACGGCGACTAAATCGGAACTACGAGTCAAAAGATACGATAGATCTAAAATTTCGGCCAAAGACGAATAACACCAAGCACCACGAACCGTCAGTGGTGTTTGGTGAGTGGTGTGAGTTTTTGAGGAAATATGTCTTTTTCAAAATCTAGACGACTTCGAATGGCAAGAACATTCGAAGAGTCTTGCTCGTTGGGCCGTTTTAAGGTGATCCTGAGAATTTCAGCACAATCTGAAACGAAAGGTTATGCGCCGCCAAATGGTACTCCATCTGGCGGCGCATATTAATGATTTAAAAAAGCATATTTAATGAAATGACATTAGACTCAAATCTATATGAGTTATACATAATTACATTGTGAGTGTAAAAATGGGCCTTAAAACTACATATACCATGCTAAGTCATGTATACACAAAAGTAATAATACGATATATATTGAAAACACTCAAAAAAAAACATTAATAATGAGAAAAATGTCTTTTTGTGGCATCCTGATGACCTCGAATGGCAATAAAATTTCCGAGAGTCTCGATGTTAGGGTCGTTTTAGGGTGATCTTGAGAATTTTAACACAATATGAAACCAAAAGTTATGCGCCGCCAAATGGTACTCCATTTAGCGGCGCATCGTTTTGATATAAAAAGTGTGTTTAATGAAGTGACATTAGATTAAAAATTATATGCGTTATACATAATTACATTGTGAGTGAAAATAATAGGCCTTAAAACAATATGTACCATGCTAAGTCATGCATACAAAAAGAAATAATATGACAGAAATTCAAAATGGTCAAAAGAGGGTCTAAAATTAAACAAAAAAGGCAAAATTGAAGGCTTTCGACGCCTCGTTTCGAAAAATATTTAGGACAAACGGCCTACGGCGGTTTGCCAACGGATAGATCTCGAAAAGATACACGACTTAAAAAAATGGCAACTAAATCGGAACTACGAGTCAAAATATACGATAGATCTAACATTTCGGCCAAACACGAATAACACCAAGCACCACGAACCGTCGGTGGTGTTTGGTGAGTGGTGTGAGTTTTTGAGGAAATACGTCTTTTTCGAAATCTGGATGACCTCGAATGGCAAGAACGTTCTGAGAGTCTTGCTCGTTGGGCCATTTTAGGGTGATCCTGAGAATTTCAAGACAATCCGAAACCAAAGGTTATGCGCCGCCAAATGGTACTCCATCTGGCGGCGCATATTAATGATTTAAAAAAGCATGTTTAATGAAGTGACATTAGACTCAAATCTATATGAGTTATACATAATTACATTGTGAGTAAAAAAATGGGCCTTAAAACTACATATACCATGCTAAGTCATGTATACACAAAAGTAATAATACGATATTTATATTGAAAAGACTCAAAAAAATCATTAATAATGAGAAAAATGTCTTTTTGTGGCATCCTGATGACCTCGAATGGCAATAAATTTCCGAGAGTCTCGATGTTAGGGTCGTTTTAGGGTGATCTTGAGAATTTCAACACAATATGAAACCAAAAGTTATGCGCCGCCAAATGGTACTCCATTTGGCGGCGCATCTTTTTCATATAAAAAGCGTGTTTAATGAAGTGACATTAGATTAAAAATTGTATGCGTTTAATTACATTGTGAGTGAAATAATAGGCCTTAAAACAATATGTACCATGCTAAGTCATGCATACAAAAAGAAATAATATGACAGAAATTCAAAATGGTCAAAAGAGCGTCTAAAATTAAACAAAAAAAGGCAATTGAAGGCTTTCGACGCCTCGTTTCGAAAATATTTGGGGAAAACGGCCTACGGCGGTTTGTCAACGGATAGATCTCGAAAAAATACACGATTTAAAAAAACGGCAACTAAATCGGAACTACGAGTCAAAAGATATGATAGATCTAACATTTCGGTCAAAGACGAATAACACCATGCACCACGAACCGTCAGTGGTGTTTGGTGAGTGGTGTGAGTTTTTGAGGAAATATGTCTTTTTCAAAATCAAGACGACCTCGAATGGCAAGAACGTTCAGAGAGTCTTGCTCGTTGGGCCGTTTTAGGGTGATCCTGAGAATTTCAGCACAATCCGAAGCCAAAGGTTATGCGCCGCCAAATGGTACTCCAACTGGCGGCGCATATTAATGATTTAAAAAGCATGTTTAATGAAGTGACATTAGACTCAAATCTATATGAGTTATACATAATTACATTGTGAGTGAAAAAAATAGGCCTTATAACTACATATACCATGCTAAGTCATGTATACACTAAAGTAATAATACGATATATATATATATATATATATATATATATATATATATATATATATATATATATATATATATATATATATATATATATATATATATATATTGAAAAGACTCAAAAAAATCATTAATAATGAGAAAAATGTCTTTTTGTGGCATCGTGATGACCTCGAATGGCAAGAAAGTTCCGAGAGTCTCGATGTTAGGGTCGTTTTAGGGTGATCTTGATAATCTCAACACAATATGAAACCAAAAGTTATGCGCCGCCAAATGGTACTTCATTTGGCGGCGCATATTTTTTATATAAAAAACGTGTTTAATGAAGTGACATTAGATTAAAAATTATATGCGTTATACATAATTACATTGTGAGTGAAATAATAGGCCTTAAAACAATATGTACCATGCTAAGTCATGCATACAAAAATAAATAATATGACAGAAATTCAAAATGGTCCAAAGAGCGTCTAAAATTAAACAAAAAAGGCAAAATTGAAGGCTTTCGACGCCTCGTTTCGAAAAATATTTGGGACAAACGGCCTACGGTGGTTTGCCAACGGATAGATCTCGAAAAGATACACCACTTAAAAAACGGCAACTAAATCGGAACTACGAGTCAAAAGATACGATAGATCTAACATTTCGGCCAAAGACGAATAACACCAAGCACCACGAACCGTCGGTGGTGTTTGGTGAGTGGTGTGAGTTTTTGAGGAAATATGTCTTTTTCAAAATCTGGACGACCTCGAATGGCAAGAACGTTCTGAGAGTCTTGCTCGTTGGGCCATTTTAGGGTGATTCTGAGAATTTCAGGACAATCCGAAACCAAAGGTTATGCGCCGCCAAATGGTACTCCATCTGGCGGCGTATATTAATGATTTAAAAAAGCATGTTTAATGAAGTGACATTAGACTCAAATCTATATGAGTTATACATAATTACATTGTGAGTGAAAAAATGGGCCTTAAAACTACATATACCATGCTAAGTCATGTATATACAAAAGTAATAATACGATATATATAAATATATATTGAAAAGACTCAAAAAAATCATTAATAATGAAAAAATGTATTTTTGTGGCATCCTGATGACCTCGAATGGCAATAAATTTCCGAGAGTCTCGATGTTAGGGTCGTTTTAGGGTGATCTTGAGAATTTCAACACAATATGAAACCAAAAGTTATGCGCCGCCAAATGGTACTCCATTTGGCGGCGCATCTTTTTGATATAAAAAGCGTGTTTAATGAAGTGACATTAGATTAAAAATTATATGCGTTTAATTACATTGTGAGTGAAATAATAGGCCTTAAAACAATATGTACCATGCTAAGTCATGCATACAAAAAGAAATAATATGACAGAAATTCAAAATGGTCAAAAGAGCGTCTAAAATTAAACAAAAAAAGGCAAAATTAAAGGCTTTCGAAGCCTCATTTCGAAAAATATTTGGGACAAATGTCCTACAGCGGTTTGCCAACGGATAGATCTCGAAAAAATACACGATTTTTAAAAAAACGGCGACTAAATTGGAACTACGAGTCAAAAGATACGATAGATCTAACATTTCGGCCAAAGACGAATAACACCAAGCACCACAAACCGTGAGACGACCCGACCCAATCCATTGGGATGAATACAATAACATATGATTACATCGCGAGGTACTTGACCTCTAAATGATACATTTTACATACATTGCATTCGTTTTGAAAGACAAACTTTCCTTTACATCAAAAGTTAACAAGTATGCATACCATTTCATAATATCCAAACTATAAATGTCCTAATCCGTCATTTACTTAATAATAATCTCTAATGAACTTCAACGACTAGAATGCAACGTCTTTTGAAATATGTCATGAATGACTCCAAGTAATATCCTTAAAATGAGCTAATGCACAGCAGAAGATTTCTTTCAGACCTGAGAATAAACATGCTTTAAAGTATCAACCAAAAGGTTGGTGAGTTATAGGTTTAAAACTACATAGTAATTCATAATAATAATAATAGACCACAAGATTTTATTTTATAAATGGCATACACAAATTATGTGTATAAAAATCATTCATATGATAAACACCTGGTAACCGACCTTAACAAGATGCATATAGAATATCCCCCAGTATACAGCGCGCAGCTACTATACTATAAATACCTCGAAGAACTAAAGCAGTCAAACCCTTTGACTGAAGCGTGTTAAAGCTCATAGATCTATCTTTAGGATTCGCGTCAATTAGTGGCAATTATAATAAACACTAATTCTTAGGTTACCAGAATAAAAGGGGGTGATATCCGGTGTAATCAAACAATCATAGAATGTAGTTTCCGGTACTTGTGTCTATTTCGAAAAACATTTATAAAAATAGCATATATTCTCATCCCAAAAATAATTAGATAGTAAAAATGGGACTATAACTCACTTGTGATGATTTCCGAATAGATGGTAATAAGACTTGGCCTTTGACAAATTCACGAACCTAATAATAATATTCTTGTGTCAAGATATATATATAAATAATTAATATTCCATACTTATGATACTTGTGATAATTTTAATTGTCCTTTGTTAGTAGTCCAATAGTCCAATAGTCCGATAGTTCAACAGTATAAATATATATATATATAAATATAAATGCGTATATTGTGTTAGAATTCACTAACACTATAATATATTGTCTTAATATAGTAAGACACATAATATGTATATTGTCTGAAGCAATCCGCGACCCATTGTATACATGTCTCAGGCTCGATCACAACTCAAAGTATATATATATTTTGGAATCAACCTCAACCCTGTATAGCCAACTCCAACATTCACATATAGAGTGCCTATTGTTGTTCCGAAATATATATATAGATGGGTCGATATGATATGTCAAAACGCTGTATACGGATCCACGGTGATCAAGTCATATATATATATATATATATATATATATATATATATATATATATATATATATATATATATATATATATATATATATATATATATATATATATATATATATATATAGTGCCTTACGATCTTTATTAAGACTATAATATATTGTCGTAGAACTTAATCACGACTATTATAAATTGTACTTCCATAAGTTCGGGAACAAGACATGTATAAATACATGTAGGATACAAGGTAAGTTAGCTAGGATAAGGTTAGCATCCATTTTTATTAATCAAAACCGTCGCTAATAAACAAGCAAAAATATCCAATTTTGTTTTACCCATAATTTCTTCATTACAAATCCGTTTTGAGTGATTCTGGTGGCCATGGTTTCGTATTGAACTTAACTTTATGAAACTAAACAGAAAAAGTATGAGTTTATAGTCGAAAATCCAAGTTACAAGTCATTTAGTAAAAGGTAGTCATTTCCGTCGAAAGAACGACATCTTGATGACCATTTTGAAAAACATACTTTCACTTTGAGTATAACCATGATTTTTGGATATGTTTCACATCCATATAAAATAAGATTTTTCACCAAAGGAATTCTTTTAATTCAAAGTTTAAGATAGGTTTTTAAAATTAAACCCAAAACAGCCCCCGTTGATCTATGACGGCGTATGTTCAGTTTTAAGGTGTTCTTCGTGTTTACAAGTTTTATATCCTTATGTTAGCTTGACATACTGTCATAATACAAGTGTTGAAGTATTTTAATAGTCAAGTTAGAAGGATTAAGTTTATTTGCAAACAAGTTTAGAATTAATCTAAACTATGTTCTAGTTATTATTAGTTATAAACTCGAAATAAGATAGCTATATGAATATGAATCGAATAAGATTATGAATAAGGTTACTACCTCAAATCAAATGAATAAAGTTGCTGGAGAAATAAGGAGAGTATCTTGAGTTCAAAGATACCCTTGATGGATTGGAATTCTTGAAGTATAAACATGGAATGAACAAAAGCTCGAATAAGAATTCTATGTTGATTTAAGATAGTTATAAGTATATAAATTGAACCAAAATTTATATATGATTCTTACCTTGATTATTAGCAGAGAAGCTACTGATATGAAAGTAGGATTATGAATTCTAAAGAGTTTTGGAGTTGGATTGAAAGATTAGAAGTAAACTTGTACACTTGGAAGGTTATCTTGACATTTATGAAACTAGAACTTGTAAAATTTATGAAGAACACTTAGAACATGAAGATGAAACTTGAGAGAGATCAATTAGATGAAGAAAATTGAAGAATGAAAGTGTTTGTAGGTGTTTTTGGTCGTTCATAATGGATTAGATATAAAGGATGTGTCATTTTGTTTTCTTGTAAAAAAGTCATGAATGATTACTAAAGTTTTTGTAATTTTATGTAATCATTCATGCTAGTTGCCAAATGATGGTTCCCACAAGGTTAGGTAGCTCACATGGGCTGCTAAAGAGAAGATTTTTATGTGTATATACCAATAGTAAATACATCTAGAAGCTGGGTATGATACGGGTGTGAATACCGGATGAATACGTATAGAAATCTTGATGGAATTGAATGAGATTATGAGTATAGCTATCTTTGTTGAGTATAAGTATGTTAGTATATATGTACTTAAGTCCTTTAAAAGTGTATTAATTCATATTAATACAATACATATATATACATTTTAATTTAGAAGTTATTACAACGTTAATCGTTATATATATGTATATAGTCTTGAAGTCTTTAAGTTAGTAATCTCATTTTATGTATATAACCAATTGTTATTATATATAATGAGAAATGAGATACTTAAATATCATTTTAACAAATCATAAGAGTATATATATCCATATATACATCATTATATAATTATTTCAAATTATGACGTTCGTGAATCGCCAGGCAGACTGGGTGACCAAACATTCGTATAAAATTCATTTCAAATTACCAAATCTTAATGAGTTTGATTGCTTAACATGTTGGAAACATTTAATCATGCAAAATATAGTTTTAAAACTTTCGAGACTCAACATTACAGATTTTTGCTTATCGTGTCGGATATATATAAAGATCAAAGTTTAAATTTGTTCGGAAATTTCCGGGTCGTCACAGTACCTACCCGGTAAAAGAAATTTCGTCCCGAAATTTGATCGAGGTCGTCATGGCTAACTATAAGAATGTTTTCATGACGAATATGAGTCGATAATAGAGTTTTATCATCATTGAGTAATATTGATAAAACAATTTTTGATTATACAAAGAGTATAAGTGAAACTATCGCAAAAGAGTGGAATGAGTAAATATAGAATCATTTTAACTGATGACGTAGTTATGATTGATATCCGGAATTCAAGGAATTTGGAAGAAATTTTCATAACAAGATTTGATTCTTCGGTAATTAAGGAGATCCAAATCTTTCTTGGTTTATCGCGATAATCTGCTTCGATTGTTCTGTCGGATATTTCCCTATAAATCCACCTTCTCCATTTCCTTACAATTCACACCTTCTATTCTTTCTTCCTTAATTTATACCTTAAAGCATTCGTTAATATGCTTCACCCTATCCTGATCCTTGATATCCTCTTAACGTTCATATCTGTCATTCTTCTTTTTAATCTGCCACCAGAAGAATCTATTTACTTTTACTATACCCTAGGGTTTATAGTGTTTCTAGTCCTCCCGTGTCTTTATATTGCTATTTGCATTGACATCTACGGTTTATAATTTACGGGCGGTTGTTGGGTTTTATATCTTCCCTTATGCCTCGACGTTCCTGCTTCTATCTTCTATAATCGCTGTCATCCACAGTTAATGCTCTCTTCTATTTGCTGCGATTTAGACTCCAGTTTCTATTTCGGAGCTTTGTCCTTTCGTTTCTTCTTCTTGCGATTAAATAGCTCTTGTAATGGTCCAGAATTCGTAGGTATGGATTTCAGAATGAACATAGTAATTGTTCTAAGAAGGAATTTGAAAGGGTACGATATTGATTTGTCAAATTACCAGAATACCCTGGAAAAGACCGAATCATCAAGAAATATTTTCTTGATATGTTTAGAGATTAGATAGAATGTAAGAGTCGTGTAAATGGTGCATGATGACGGTATGTTCTGTGAATCATCACGTCCATTAGAAACTCAGCATGAATTACTGTAATATAATGACGTTGATCAAGTGTCATTATATTATACTAACCCATGCATCAATTCCCAACACTACTTCAAAACATTCATATTTAATTTTTTTTTTAGAATTTAGAAACTAACACAGTTTCTTTTATGTTGCAGTTACTACGGAGAGATAAATGATCTCAGATAAAAATCGTTACGATAATATCACCAAAAATATGGAGAATATGTATAATGAAAGATACGAAGATATCTTATAATATTTAAGGTGAGATGATGATGAAGAATATCTGTCTGTGAAGGTTTAGAATAAGAAGTAAGGTATTTACTAACGAGTTCAGCAGGCACTGAATCATTTGGATCCCTTGAAGGTAGATTTAGTCTTTGTGATTTGTCCGCTGCTTCCTTCATACTTTGCTCAATTCGTTTTTCAGTACCAAATCTTTTCTTTTTCTGAGCTTTACCAACTCACTATCTTTTATCATCAGACTTTTGACCGTTTAGATCGTCTATCATGTTTATGTTTCCTCTGCATTTAATGCTATAATATCTGAATCACTGATTATCAATTCGAAGTGGGTTCAGGGGAATCGTGTTAAACTACGACTTTGGTTTCGAGAGCTTTTCAGGTACCAAAATTTCGAATAATGTGTGGTTGGATCATCATCTCGATTGTTCAATGTTCGAAGTGTCTTCCAGAATTTCGAAGGGTTTTAAATGCAGATTGTCATAGTCAATATCCAAATGATGAATTTGTCCTGACTCCGAATGATTTTCATATTCATCTGAGTGTTACGATTAAAAGTGATATTCTATCACAGTTTTGAAGTCAAAATATAGCTTTGAACAATGTAAGGATCTAAGTGTGATGATTTTGGTTGTATCTCGAGTTGACTTTTGAAATTCCTAAAATCAGAATATGTAGTTAGATTCGAATAAGTATGGTTGTTTTGATACCTATAGAAGAATGTATATTGGTATAGTTGATGATTGTCGAATCAGAATTGAAGAACGTAGCATTTTAATTGTGAATTTAAATATCTCTCGGGTATTACCTACCCGTTTAAAAAAAAATTCACAAATAATATTTTGTACAAGAGAATTTTTTTTTATTACAATCTTTATGAAATATATGTATATATATTTTCTTCAGATGCAATACAGATTCAATGAGTTAATATCATATTAAGCTCATTTGATTTTCGGCTTGAATTAGAAATGAATAATCTCTAAAACATCAGAGATTACATAATCTTCACGGAGTATTTCACTAATGCAATCAATATTTTAATATTTATTTTTATTGGTATTCTTCAGTGAAGGATGTTGACGCTTGAAGAATTCTTGCGAACTCCGCAATGTACGATTGATGTTTTCTAGAAAGTTTCGAGTGCATCAAAGATGAAAGTATAAAATCAACCATGTTATTGAATGATATACTTGATTTATTATGAAATATCATTCATTGAGTTGAAGCAGAGATTGTGATTAACAATGATTAAATTGTTAAAGAAGAATGTAAATCATAGCATATTAGTAATGTGAATTAACCGGATAGTTAATTTCCATACATAATAGCTTAGTATAGAAAGATTTATTATGATTAAAATTTTATATCTATATATATATATATATATATACATATAAATTCTTCGGAGGAACTGAGTTAATACTTCATAACTCGTTGATGCAATATACTCGTTATTAATTTGTAATGGTTTCCACAGTGATTCTTGAACTGGCGAAGCTTGTGATGTTAAAGGTACTGAAGATTTTAATAATGTTGACAGCACAGACTGTGTAGTACCGCTGATGCTGTTTGGTAAAACAAGTCTAGCTTGTACCTTATGCACCAGTCTTGTTAGGGTTTCGGTTCTTCTCCCTATCATTCTCTGTCCACTTATCTGGTTTACGGTTAAGGCTAAGATAGATAATCTCTAAAACTTTAGAGATTACATAATCACCATAGAATGTTTCTCTGACGAAGTTATGAATCAATACTTCATCGTTTGTTGTTATTGGTACTCTTTGGTAGCTGTGGTGTGTGTGACGTTGATATCCGATGTACAAATTGGGATAATGTGGCGTGTGATGCGGATGTGATTGTTGGTGGTGATAATGATCCTGTTGATGTTAGTAATGGTGGTTGCTGTTGATGCCGGTGATACTGCTGGTGCTTTTAGTATTGAGGCTTACGATGTGGATGTTACTGACGTTACTGGTTACGCTGCTGGTGCTGCTGATGGTGTTTGTAATCTTCGCACCGTATTCTCCAAAGCCACTACCCGAGCACGGAGCTCGTTAACTTCTGCTAGTACACCGGGATGATTAGCGGTTGGAGTGAGCGAATGAACAAGATCCGAAATATGGGATATTATGTAATCATGACGAGATACTCTAGAAATGAGAGAAAAAATGGTTTCTCGAATAGGTTCGCCGGTGAGTGCTTCAGGTTCATCGCCAATAGGGCAATTTGGTGGATGGAAGGGATCACCTTCTTCTTGTCTCCAGTGATTTAGTATATTACGTACCCATCCCCAATTCATCCAGAATAGATGATGGGAGATTGGTTGATCCATTCCGGTGACGCTGCCTTCGGAGCCCGAATGGAAATCCATGTCGGCATAACTGTCAGAATCGGAGGAATTCGAACTAGATGCAGAATCCATCTCTTATAATCGGGGAAATGAATTTTTTTGGTATGGAATAGATTGTAGGATTTAGATTTGGTATTCTTCAATACATAGTTTACATATGTATATATATTACCCAAATCCCATAAATTACGGAGGAATCTTTGAAAAATGTCATTCAAAGTTCACAATAACAGATATGTCAGGATAAAATTTTGTCTATACACTATTATGCAATAAATGCAAGAAACGCGTTTAGACTAAAGAATAATAAGCAGGTAGTTTCTTAAGAAGAGTAGTAAATGATTTTTGACTAAAAATGATAAGCAAAACTTTTGACATGCAAACATGGTCGAAGTCCAGACTCACTAATGTATCTTAACAACTTATCAGTTAGACACACTAATGCAGACCTGGTTCGCTAAGACCACCGCTCTGATACCACATGAGACGACCCGACCCAATCCATTGGGACGAATACAATAACATATGATTTCATCGCGAGGTACTTGACCTCTAAATGATACATTTTACATACATTGCATTCGTTTTGAAAGACAAACTTTCCTTTACATAAAAAGTTAACAAGTATGCATACCATTTCATAATATCCAAACTATAAATGTCCTAATCCGTCATTTACTTAATAATAATCTCTAATGAACTTTAACGACTAGAATGCAACGTCTTTTGAAATATGTCATGAATGACTCCAAGTAATATCCTTAAAATGAGCTAATGCACAGCAGAAGATTTCTTTCAGACCTGAGAATAAACATGCTTTAAAGTATCAACCAAAAGGTTGGTGAGTTATAGGTTTAAAACTACATAGTAATTCATAATAATAATAGACCACAAGATTTTATTTTATAAATGGCATACACAAAGTATGTGTATAAAAATCATTCATATGATAAACACCTGGTAACCGACCTTAACAAGATGCATATAGAATATCCCCCAGTATACAGCGCGTAGCTACTATACTATAAATACCTCGAAGAACTAAAGCAGTCAAACCCTTTGACTGAAGCGTGTTAAAGCTCATAGATCTATCTTTAGGATTCGCGTCAATTAGTGGCAATTATAATAAACACTAATTCTTAGGTTACCAGAATAAAAGGGGGTGATATCCGGTGTAATCAAACAATCATAGAATGTAGTTTCCGGTACTTGTGTCTATTTCGAAAAACATTTATAAAAATAGCATATATTCTCATCCCAAAAATAATTAGATAGTAAAAATGGGACTATAACTCACTTGTGATGATTTCCGAATAGATGGTAATAAGACTTGGCCTTTGACAAATTCACGAACCTAATAATAATATTCTTGTGTCAAGATATATATATAAATAATTAATATTCCATACTTATGATACTTGTGATAATTTTAATTGTCCTTTGTTAGTAGTCCGATAGTCCAATAGTCCGATAGTTCAACAGTATAAATATATATATATATATATATATATATATATATAAATATAAATGCGTATATTGTGTTAGAATTCACTAACACTATAATATATTGTCTTAATATAGTAAGACACATAATATGTATATTGTCTGAAGCAATCCGCGACCCATTGTATACATGTCTCAGGCTCGATCACAACTCAAAGTATATATATATTTTGGAATCAACCTCAACCCTGTATAGCCAACTCCAACATTCACATATAGAGTGCCTATTGTTGTTCCGAAATATATATATAGATGGGTCGATATGATATGTCAAAACGCTGTATACGGATCCACGGTGATCAAGTCATATATATATATATATATATATATATATATATATATATATATATATATATATATATATATATATATATATATATATATATATATATATATATATATATATATATATATATATAGTGCCTTACGATCTTTATTAAGACTATAATATATTGTCGTAGAACTTAATCACGACTATTATAAATTGTACTTCCATAAGTTCGGGAACAAGACATGTATAAATACATGTAGGATACAAGGTAAGTTAGCTAGGATAAGGTTAGCATCCATTTTTATTAATCAAAACCGTCGCTAATAAACAAGCAAAAATATCCAATTTTGTTTTACCCATAATTTCTTCATTACAAATCCGTTTTGAGTGATTCCGGTGGCCACGGTTTCGTATTGAACTTAACTTTATGAAACTAAACAGAAAAAGTATGAGTTTATAGTCTAAAATCCAAGTTACAAGTCGTTTAGTAAAAGGTAGTCATTTCCGTCGAAAAAACGACATCTTGATGACCATTTTGAAAAACATACTTTCACTTTGAGTATAACCATGATTTTTGGATATGTTTCACATCCATATAAAATAAGATTTTTCACCAAAGGAATTCTTTTAATTCAAAGTTTAAGATAGGTTTTTAAAATTAAACCCAAAACAGTCCCCGGTGATCTATGACGGCGTATGTTCAGTTTTAAGGTGTTCTTCGTGTTTACAAGTTTTATATCCTTATGTTAGCTTGAAATACTGTCATAATACAAGTGTTGAAGTATTTTAATAGTCAAGTTATAAGGATTAAGTTTATTTGCAAACAAGTTTAGAATTAATCTAAACTATGTTCTAGTTATTATTAGTTATAAACTCGAAATAAGATAGCTATATGAATATGAATCGAATAAGATTATGAATAAGGTTACTACCTCAAATCAAATGAATAAAGTTGCTGGAGAAATAAGGAGAGTATCTTGAGTTCAAAGATACCCTTGATGGATTGGAATTCTTGAAGTATAAACATGGAATGAACAAAAGCTCGAATAAGAATTCTATCTTGATTTAAGATAGTTATAAGTATATAAATTGAACCAAAATTTATATATGATTCTTACCTTGATTATTAGCTGAGAAGCTACTGATATGAAAGTAGGATTATGAATTCTAAAGAGTTTTGGAGTTGGATTGAAAGATTAGAAGTAAACTTGTACACTTGGAAGGTTATCTTGACATTTATGAAACTAGAACTTGTAAAATTTATGAAGAACACTTAGAACATGAAGATGAAACTTGAGAGAGATCAATTAGATGAAGAAAATTGAAGAATGAAAGTGTTTGTAGGTGTTTTTGGTCGTTCATAATGGATTAGATATAAAGGATGTGTCATTTTGTTTTCTTGTAAAAAAGTCATGAATGATTACTAAAGTTTTTGTAATTTTATGTAATCATTCATGCTAGTTGCCAAATGATGGTTCCCACAAGGTTAGGTAGCTCACATGGGCTGCTAAAGAGAAGATTTTTATGTGTATATACCAATAGTAAATACATCTAGAAGCTGGGTATGATACGGGTGTGAATACCGGATGAATACGTATAGAAATCTTGATGGAATTGAATGAGATTATGAGTATAGCTATCTTTGTTGAGTATAAGTATGTTAGTATATATGTACTTAAGTCCTTTAAAAGTGTATTAATTCATATTAATACAATACATATATATACATTTTAATTTAGAAGTTATTACAACGTTAATCGTTATATATATGTATATAGTCTTGAAGTCTTTAAATTAGTAATCTAATTTTATGTATATAACCAATTGTTATTATATATAATGAGATACTTAAATATCATTTTAACAAATCATAAGAGTATATATATCCATATATACATCATTATATAATTATTTCAAATTATGACGTTCGTGAATCGTCAGGCAGACTGGGTGACCAAACATTCGTATAAAATTCATTTCAAATTACCAAATCTTAATGAGTTTGATTGCTTAACATGTTGGAAACATTTAATCATGCAAAATATAGTTTCAAAACTTTCGAGACTCAACATTACAGATTTTTGCTTATCGTGTCGGATATATATAAAGATCAAAGTTTAAATTTGTTCGGAAATTTCCGGGTCGTCACAAACCGTCAGTGGTGTTTGGTGAGTGGTGTGAGTTTTTGAGGAAATATGTCTTTTTCAAAATCTAGACGACCTCGAATGGCAAGAACGTTCAGAGAGTCTTGCTCGTTGGGCCGTTTTAGGGTGATCCTGAGAATTTCAGCACAATCCGAAACCAAAGGTTATGCGCCGCCAAATGGTACTCGAATGGCAATAAATTTCCGAGAGTCTCGATGTTAGGGTCGTTTTAGGGTGATCTTGAGAATTTTAACACAATATGAAACCAAAAGTTATGCGCCGCCAAATGGTACTCCATTTAGCGGCGCATCTTTTTGATATAAAAAGTGTGTTTAATGAAGTGACATTAGATTAAAAATTATATGCGTTATACATAATTACATTGTGAGTGAAATAATAGGCCTTAAAACAATATGTACCATGCTAAGTCATGCATACAAAAAGAAATAATATGACAGAAATTCAAAATGATCAAAAGAGGGTCTAAAATTAAACAAAAAAGGCAAAATTGAATGCTTTCGACGCCTCGTTTCGAAAAATATTTGGGACAAACGGCCTACGGCGGTTTGTCAACGGATAGATCTCGAAAAGATACATGACTTAAAAAAACGGCAACTAAATCGGAACTACGAGTCAAAAGATACGATAGATCTAACATTTCGGCCAAAGACGAATAACACCAAGCACCACGAACCGTCGGTGGTGTTTGGTGAGTGGTGTGAGTTTTTGAGGAAATATGTCTTTTTCAAAATCTAGACGACCTCGAATGGCAAGAACGTTCTGAGAGTCTTGCTCGTTGGGCCATTTTAGGGTGATCCTGAGAATTTCAGGACAATCCGAAACCAAAGGTTATGCGCCGCCAAATGGTACTCCATCTGGCGGCGCATATTAATGATTTAAAAAAGCATGTTTATTGAAGTGACATTAGACTCAAATCTATATGAGTTATACATAATTACATTGTGAGTGAAAAAATGGGCCTTAAAACTACATATACCATGCTAAGTCATGTATATACAAAAGTAATAATACGATATATATATATTGAAAAGACTCAAAAAAATCATTAATAATGAAAAAATGTCTTTTTGTGGCATCCTGATGACCTCGAATGGCAATAAATTTCCGAGAGTCTCGATGTTAGGGTCGTTTTAGGGTGATCTTCAGAATTTCAACACAATATGAAACCAAAAGTTATGCGCCGCCAAATGGTACTCCATTTGGCGGCGCATCTTTTTGATATAAAAAGCGTGTTTAATTAAGTGACATTAGATTAAAAATTATATGCATTTAATTACATTGTGAGTGAAATAATAGGCCTTAAAACAATATGTACCATGCTAAGTCATGCATACAAAAAGAAATAATATGACAGAAATTCAAAATGGTCAAAAGAGCGTCTAAAATTAAACAAAAAAAAGGCAAAATTAAAGGCTTTCGAAGCCTCATTTCGAAAAATATTTGGGACAAATGTCCTACGGCGGTTTGCCAACGGATAGATCTCGAAAAAATACACGATTTTTAAAAAAACGGCAACTAAATCGGAACTACGAGTCAAAAGATACGATAGATCTAACATTTCGGCCAAAGACGAATAACACCAAGCACCACGAACCGTCAGTGGTGTTTGGTGAGTGGTGTGAGTTTTTGAGGAAATATGTCTTTTTCAAAATCTAGACGACCTCGAATGGCAAGAACGTTCAGAGAGTCTTGCTCGTTGGGCCGTTTTAGGGTGATCCTGAGAATTTCAGCACAATTCGAAACCAAAGGTTATGCGCCGCCAAATGGTACTCCATCTGGCGGCGCATATTAATGATTTAAAAAAGCATGTTTAATGAAATGACATTAGACTCAAATCTATATGAGTTATACATAATTACATTGTGAGTGAAAAAAATAGGCCTTATAACTACATATACCATGCTAAGTCATGTATACACTAAAGTAATAATACGATATATATATATATATATATATATATATATATATATATATATATATATATATATATATATATATATATATATATATATATATATATATATTGAAAAGACTCAAAAAAATCATTAATAATGAGAAAAATGTCTTTTGTGGCATCGTGATGACCTCGAATGGCAATAAAGTTCCGAGAGTCTCGATGTTAGGGTCGTTTTAGGGTGATCTTGATAATTTCAACACAATATGAAACCAAAAGTTATGCGCCGCCAAATGGTACTTCATTTGGCGGCGCATATTTTTTTTATATAAAAAGCGTGTTTAATGAAGTGACATTATATTAAAAATTATATGCGTTATACATAATTACATTGTGAGTGAAATAATAGGCCTTAAAACAATATGTACCATGCTAAGTCATGCATACAAAAAGAAATAATATGACAATAATTCAAAATGGTCCAAAGAGCGTCTAAAATTAAACAAAAAAAAACGCAAAATTGAAGGCTTTCGACGCCTCGTTTCGAAAAATATTTGGGACAAACGACCTACAGCGGTTTGCCAACGGATAGATCTCGAAAAAATACACGATTTTTAAAAAAACGGTAACTAAATCGGAACTACGAGTCAAAAGATACGATAGATCTAACATTTTGGCCAAAGACGAATAACACCAAGCACCACGAACCGTCGATGGTGTTTGGTGAGTGGTGTGAGTTTTTGAGGAAATATGTCTTTTTCAAAATCTAGACGACCTCGAATGACAAGAACGTTCAGAGAATCTTGCTCATTGGGCCGTTTTAGGTTGATCCTGAGAATTTCAGCACAATCCGAAACCAAAGGTTTTGCGCCGCCAAATGGTACTCCATCTGGCGGCGCATATTAATCATTAAAAAAAGCATATTTAATGAAGTGACATTAGACTCAAATCTATATGAGTTATACATAATTACATTGTGAGTGAAAAAATGGGCCTTAAAACTACATATACTATGCTAAGTCATGTATACACAAAAGTAATCATACGATATATATATATATATATATATATATATATATATATATATATATATATATATATATATATATATATATATATATATATATATATATATATATATATATATATATATATATATATATATATATTGAAAAGACTCAAAAAAATCATTAATAATGAGAAAAATATCTTTTTGTGGCATCCTGATGACCTCGAATGGCAATAAATTTTTGAGAGTCTCGATGTTAGGGTCGTTTTAGGGTGATCTTGAGAATTTCAACACAAAATGAAACCAAAAGTTATGCGCCGCCAAATGGTACTTCACTTGGCGGCGCATATTTTTGATATAAAAAGCGTGTGTAATGAAATGACATTAGATTAAAAATTATATGCGTTATACATACTTACATTGTGAATGAAATAATAGGCCTTAAAACAATATGTACCATGCTAAGTCATGCATACAAAAAGAAATAATATGACAGAAATTCAAAATAGTCAAAAGAGCGTCTAAAATTAAACAAAAAAGGCAAAATTGAAGGCTTTTGACGCCTCGTTTCGAAAAATATTTGGGACAAACGTCCTACGGCGGTTTGCTAATGGATAGATCTAGAAAAAATACACGATTTAAAAAAATCGACGACTAAATCGTAACTACGAGTCAAAAGATACGATATATCTAACATTTCAGCCAAAGACGAATAACACCAAGCACCACGAACCGTCGGTGGTGTTTGGTGAGTGGTGTGAGTTTTTGAGGAAATATGTCTTTTTCAAAATCTAGACGACCTCGAATGGCAAGAACGTTCAGAGAGTCTTGCTCTTTGGGCCAGTTTTGAGTGATCCTGAGAATTTCAGCACAATTCGAAACCAAAGGTTATGCGCCGCTAAATGGTACTCCATCTGGCAGCGCATATTAATGATTTAAAAAAGCATCTTTAATGAAGTGACATTAGACTCAAATCTATATGAGTTATACATAATTACGTTGTGAGTGAAATAATGGGCCTTAAAACTAGATATACCATACTAAGTCATGTATACACAATAGTAATAATACGATATATATATATATATATATATATATATATATATATATATATATATATATATATATATATATATATATATATATATATATATATATATATATATATATATATTGAAAAGACTAAAAAAAACATTAATAATGAGAAAAATGTCTTTTTGTGTCATCCTGATGACCTCGAATGGCAATAAAATTTCCGAGAGTCTCGATATTAGGGTCGTTTTAGGGTGATCTTGAGAATTTCAACACAATATGAAACCAAATGTTATGCACCACCAAATGGTACTCAATTTGGCGGCACATCTTTTTGATATAAAAAGCGTGCTTAATGAAGTGACATTAGATTAAAAAATATCTGCGTTACACATAATTACATTGTGAGTGAAATAATAGGCCTTAAAACAATATGTACCATGCTAAGTCATGCATACAAAAACAAATAATATGACAGAAATTCAAAATGGTCAAAAGAGCGTCTAAAATTAAACAAAAAAAGGCAAAATTGAAGGCTTTCGACGCCTCGTTTCAAAAAATATTTGGGACAAACGGCCTTCGGCGGTTTGCCAACGGATAGCTCTCCAAAAAATACACAATTTAAAAAAAATGGCGACTAAATCGGAACTACGAGTCAAAAGATACGATAGATCTAACATTTCGGCCAAAGACGAATAATACCAAGCACCATGAACCGTCGTTGGTGTTTGGTGAGTGGTGTGAGTTTTTGAGGAAATATGTATTTTTCAAAATCTAGACGACCTCGAATGGTAAGAACGTTCAGAGAGTCTTGCTTGTTGGGCCGTTTTAGGGTGATCCTGAGAATTTTAGCACAATCCGAAACCAAAGGTTATGTGCCGCCAAATGATACTCTATCTGGCGGCGCATATTAATGATTTAAAAAAGCATGTTTAATGAAGTGACATTAGACTCAAATCTATATGAGTTATACATAATTACATTGTAAGTGAAATAATGAGCCTTAAAACTACATATACCATGCTAAGTCATGTATACACAAAAGTAATAATACGATATATATTGAAAACACTAAAAAAAACATTAATAATGAGAAAAATGTCTTTTTGTGGCATCCTGATGATCTCGAATGGCAATGAAATTTCCGAAAGTCTCGATATTAGGGTCGTTTTAGGGTGATCTTGAGAATTTCAACACAATATGAAACCAAATGTTATGCGCCGCCAAATGGTACTCCATTTGGTGGCGCATCTTTTTGATATAAAAAGCGTGTTTAATGAAGAGACATTAGATTAAAAATTATATGCGTTATACATAATTACATTGTGAGTGAAATAATAGGCCTTAAAACAATATGTACCATGCTAAGTCATGCATACAAAAATAAATAATATGACAGAAATTCAAAATGGTTAAAAGAGCGTCTAAAATTAAACAAAAAAAAAGGCTAAATTGAAGGCTTTCGACGCCTAGTTTTGAAAAATATTTGGGACAAACGGCCTACGGCGGTTTGCCAACGGATAGATCTCGAAAATATACACGATTTAAAAAAAACGACGACTAAATCGGAACTACGAGTCAAAAGATACGATAGATCTAACATTTCGGCTAAAGACGAATAATACCAAGCACCACGAACCGTCGGTGGTGTTTGGTGAGTGGTGTGAGTTTTTGAGGAAATATGTCTTTTTCAAAATCTAGACGACCTCGAATGGCAAGAACGTTCAGAGAGTCTTGCTCGTTGGGCCGTTTTAGGGTGATCCTGAGAATTTCAGCACAATCCGAAACCAAAGGTTATGCGCCGCCAAATGGTACTCCATCTGGCGGCGCATATTAATGATTTAAAAAAGCTTGTTTAATGAAGTGACATTAGACTCAAATCTATATGAGTTATACATAATTACATTGTGAGTGAAAAAATAGGCCTTATAACTACATATACCATGCTAAGTCATGTATACACAAAAGTAATAATACGATATATATATATATATATATATATATATATATATATATATATATATATATATATATATATATTGAAAAGACTCAAAAAAATCATTAATAATGAGAAAAATGTCTTTTTGTGGCATCGTGATGACCTCGAATGGCAATAAAGTTCCGAGAGTCTCGATGTTAGGGTCGTTTTAGGGTGATCATGAGAATTTCAACACAATATGAAACCAAAAGTTATGCGCCGCCAAATGGTACTCCATTTGGCGGCGCATATTTTTGATATAAAAAGCGTGTTTAATGAAGTGACATTAGATTAAAAATTATATACATTATACATAATTACATTGTGAGTGAAATAATAGACCTTAAAACAATATGTACCATGCTAAGTCATGCATACAAAAAGAAATAATATGACAGAAATTTAAAATGGTCCAAAGAGCGTCTAAAATTAAACAAAAAAAAAGCAAAATTAAAGGCTTTCGAAGCCTCATTTCGAAAAATATTTGGGACAAATGTCCTACGGCGGTTTGCCAACGGATAGATCTCGAAAAAATACATGATTTTTAAAAAAACGGCTACTAAATCGGAACTACGAGTCAAAAGATACGATAGATCTAACATTTCGGTCAAAGACGAATAACACCAAGCACCACGAAACGTCGGTGGTGTTTGGTGAGTGGTGTGAGTTTTTGAGGAGATATGTCTTTTTCAAAATCTAGACGACCTCGAATGGCAAGAACGTTCAGAGAGTCTTGCTCATTGGGCCGTTTTAGGGTGATCCTGAGAATTTCAGCACAATCCGAAACCAAAGGTTTTACGCCGCCAAATGGTACTCCATCTGGCGGCGCATATTAATGATTAAAAAAAGCATATTTAATGAAGTGACATTAGACTCAAATCTATATAAGTTATACATAATTACATTGTGAGTGAAAAAATAGGCCTTAAAACTACATATACTATGCTAAGTCATGTATACACAAAAGTAATAATACGATATATATATATATATATATATATATATATATATATATATATATATATATATATATATATATATATATATATATATATTGAAAAGACTCAAAAAAATCATTAATAATGAGAAAAATATCTTTTTTTGTCATCCTGATGACCTCGACTGGCAATAAATTTTAGAGAGTCTCGCAATAAATTTTAGGGTGATCTTGAGAATTTCAACACAATATGAAACCCAAAGTTATGCGCCGCCAAATGGTACTTCATTTGGCGGCGCATATTTTTGATATAAAAAGCGTGTTTAATGAAGTGACATTAGATTAAAAATTATATGCGTTATACATAATTACATTGTGAATGAAATAATAGGCCCTAAAACAATATGTACCATTCTAAGTCATGCGTACAAAAAGTAATAATTTGACAGAAATTCAAAATGGTCAAAAAAGCGTCTAAAATTAAACAAAAAAGGCAAAATTGAAGGCTTTTGACGCCTCGTTTCGAAAAATATTTGGGACAAACGGCCTACGGCGGTTTGCCAACGGGTAGATGTCGAAAAAATACACGATTTAAAAAAAATGACGGCTAAATCGGAACTACGAGTCAAAAGATACGATATATCTAACATTTCGGCCAAAGACGAATAACACCAAGCACCACGAACCGTCAGTGGTGTTTGCTGAGTGGTGTGAGTTTTTGAGGAAATATGTCTTTTTCAAAATCTAGACGACCTCGAATGGCAAGAACGTTCAGAGAGTCTTGCTCGTTGGGCCAGTTTTGAGGGATCCTGAGAATTTCAGCACAATCCGAAACCAAAGGTTATGCGCCGCCAAATGGTACTCCATCTGGCAGCGCATATTAATGATTTAAAAAACCATGTTTAATGAAGTGACATTAGACTCAAATCTATATGAGTTATACATAATTACATTGTGAGAGAAATAATAGGCCTTAAAACTACATATACCATACTAAGTCATGTATACACAAAAGTAATAATACGATATATATATATATATATAGGGTAGTGATCTAGTGAGAATGTTCTCATTTTAAATTTAGGTGAGAACAAATTTGATTTGAGCCTCATGTTAATAACCAACAAATCTCATTCATTTCCAAGAAAGTAGGGAACGTTCCCATGAATTTGACCCACTTGATTCTTTAT
Organism: Rutidosis leptorrhynchoides; assembly: GCF_046630445.1. Taxonomy (NCBI): domain Eukaryota; kingdom Viridiplantae; phylum Streptophyta; class Magnoliopsida; order Asterales; family Asteraceae; genus Rutidosis; species Rutidosis leptorrhynchoides. Next base: position 6,924,272 of record NC_092343.1, read on the forward strand.
TTGTACGTCTTTCAAATTGTTTTCACTTAATAATTATTAACTAAATAAACAATTACCATTTAGTCCGTTTTTCATCAACGTTACATTCATACAAATATGGATGCATGCACTTCAATTTACGAATTACATACAGATGCATTTCCTTTGAAAGGATGCTTAATCAATATTAATCAGGAGACATCACTCGATTATATAGGATACATCACTCAATCATCATCTAATTAAAAGGATGCTTACTCAAATTTAACTGAAAGGATGCTTGATTAAACTTAATTAAAAGGATGCTTAATCAAATTCTTATAATGATACATCACTCATTTTTATAGGATGCATCAAAACAGTATTTGTGGATGAACGTACGGTACTAATATGTCTCTAAGTAAATAAAGGTTATTGGCAAAACTAAAAAAAAAAGTAAATTAAAAAAGAGTGCATACATCCATCTCAATATAGGGATGCCGTGATATTTAATGATATTTAATACTATTAATACTCTCAATATAGGGATGTCGATTTTATCAATTGCATCTCAATATAGGGAGTTTAATTTTGAGATATGATACTTGATAAACAGTAAGTGTGTGTGTTTAAGCAATTGTGTGCATCTGTATATACGAAGTACTCTTCTTTCATAGTAAAAAGTTGATTGACTGTAGATACATTAAAATAGGGGCCGGTTATAAATAAGTTGCAACGTGAATTCCGTAACCGCCAAAAACAATTACCGTCTAATCCCTAAATAAATTTATCCTTTAAATTTAGATTTATTAATTAATTAAAATAAAATAAATGAGTGGTTGAAAAGTGTTCTCACAAAAATTATAAAAGAGAATGTTCTCATTTGAATGCATTTCATTATACTAGTTATACATATACATATACCATTATTTATGCATTAAAAAAAAGAAAAAAAAATATAGTTATAGTTACCAATATTATTTTAGAACTTAATTTTACCAAATTCTTTCCGAAATGTTATACCCGCACCTGTTGGGGTGCAAACCTATCCCACATAGGAGGGAGACAAAAACAAATGTACTTATATAAGTCTAAGGGAAAGTCCCTCTAATACCAATTGGTTTTAGAAAAGGATGGACTCTTGGACTTATATTGCAGGACATTGTTTTTTGGCTATGCGATCTTACAACTGGTATCAGAGCACAAGGTTTCGTTAAGGGAACGATGGCGGAAGACGGGAAGTTTAGAATCGACCGATTCGATGGGAGAGACTTTGGCTTTTGGAAGATGCAAATTGAAGATTACTTGTATCAAAAGAAGCTACACCAACCCTTGTTAGAGACCAAGCCTGAAAGCATGAACGATGCCGACTGGACGCTTTTGGATCGTCAAGCTTTGGGCGCTATTCGTCTTTCACTTGCTAAGAACGTTGCATACAACGTCGTGAATGAGAAGACGACGTTTGCTTGCTTGAAAGCGCTCTCTAACATGTATGAGAAACCTACCGCTTCTAATAAGGTATTTCTCATGCGTCAATTGTTTAATACTAAGATGAAGGAAGGTACGAGTGCAACGGATCATATCAATTAATTTAATAATATCGTTTCAAGGCTTGAATCGGTAGAGATTAAGTTTGATGATGAACTAAAAGCACTTATCTTGCTTTCATCATTACCGGAAAGTTGGTCGGGGTACGGTTACCGCGGTTAGTAGCTCTACGGGAACTACTAAGCTAGCGTTTGAAGGAATAAGGGACTTGATTCTTGGTGAAGATACTCGTAGGAGAAACTCGGGGGAATCGACATCCGGTTCTTTGTTAAGTACCGACAACCGTGGTAGGAAATTTGAACGCGGTGAGAAGAAGGGTAGGAAGAAGTCTAAGAAGAGGTATCCATCGAAAGATAGAAGTGAAGCTGTTTGTTGGGGTTGCAATCAAAAAGGACACTTTCAAAAGAATTGTAAAAATGGTCCGGCGAAAGGTGTGAACTTTACCGCAGATGAAAGTGATGATGCACTTTTGTGTAGTGTTGAAAATTCTATGGAGTCTTGGATTTTGGATTCGGGAGCTTCGTTTCATGCTACTCATGTCAAAAGCATGATGAAGAATTTTTGATCATATCAAGGCAAGGTGAGATTGGCCGACAACAAACAACTCAATATAGAGGGCATTGGAGATGTTGTATTGAAGACTACTCTTGGTTCTAATTGGACTTTGAAGAACGTAAGGTACATTCCTAAATTGAAAAGGAAACTTATTTCAGTTGGTCAATTAGATGATGAAGGTAACGCGGTTACTTTTGAAAACCACCAATGGAAGGTGGTTAAGGGTAGTTGTGTAGTGGCTCGTGGACATAAAAGGGGAACTCTTTATATGGTTGAAGTGTTTGATGAAGACACGGTGGTTGCTACGGTTAATGTTGAGTCCGAATCAACTCTATGGCACCGAAGACTCGGGCATATGAGTGAGAAAGGTATGAAGATGCTTGTTTCGAGTGGGAGAATTCCAGATTTGAAAAAGGTAGAACTTGGATTTTGCAAACCATGTGTATATGGGAAGCAAAAGAAGGTGACTTTTGGGAAATCAGGGAATGCACCTAAGTTGGAGAAATTGGAGCTCGTTCATACGGATGTGTTTGGTCCAACTAATGTAGAATCACATGGAGGTTCTCGCTATTATGTCACCTTCATTGATGACTCCACTCGAAAGGTATGGGTTTATTTTCTTAAAGCTAAATCTGATGTATTTAATACTTTTGTGAAGTGGAAAGCTATGGTAGAAAATGAGACTAACTTGAAGGTCAAGTGCTTGAAGTCGGATAATGGAGGGGAATATGGTAGTCTTGAGTTTAAAGACCATTGTAAAAAGCTCGGTAACCATTGTGCAAAGCTCGGTATTAGAATGTTGAAAACGGTACCGGAGACACCGCAACACAATGGGGTCGTTGAACGTATGAATCGTACGTTAAATGAAAGGGCTAAGAGTATGAGACTACATGCTGGTTTGCCTAAAATATTTTGGGCGGATGCGGTTAACACGGCGGCTTATTTGATAAATAGGGGACCCTCAACACCGTTGAGTTTCAAAATTCCCGAGGAAGAATGGCAAGGTAAGAAGTTGAGTTATAATCACCTTAGGATCTTTGGGTGTAATGCTTATGTGAAAACCAAAGATGCGGATAGATACAAGCTTGAGGCCAAGTCAAAGAAGTGTATTTTCATAGGCTACGGGTCGGATGAAATGGGTTATCGTTGTTGGGATAACGAGGCTAGAAAAGTAATTCGTTCGCGAGATGTTACTTTTGATGAAGATTCGGTCTATGGCAAACCGGAAACGGGGAGTCCTAAACCGGGTCATGTTACTTTTGACGATGTTTCTATTGATGATCTTGCAGGTTCTAGTGGGAGTACGGGTAACAATGAATTGCCAATTAACGGTGAGGCGTCGGAAAATGCTAATGATGGGGATGGTTCGGAAAGCGGTGATGATTCCGAACATAGTGCGAGTTCTAGTGATGAGGAGGACACAAATGAAACCGGTCCAACCATTTCGGTTGCTCCTACACTAAGACGCTCGACTAGAGTGCCCAAACCTAATCCTAGGTATTCTCCATCAGCAAACTACTTGCTCTATACCGAGAATGGTGAACCCGAAAGTTACTTTGAGGCAAGGAAGACAAAAGAATCCATACAATGGGAGCTTGCCATGAAAGAAGAGATGGGGTCACTTGAGAAGAATAAAACTTGGTCACTAGTGAAGTTACCTCATGATAAAAGGGCGTTGCAAAGTAAATGGGTGTATCGAATCAAGAATGAGTTGGATGGCAAGAAAAGGTACAAGGCTCGTTTGGTGGTTAAAGGCTTTCAACAAAAGAAAGGAGTTGACTACCAAGAGATATTTTCACCGGTGGTGAAGATGACTACTATTCGTTTGGTACTTTCTATGGTTGCATCCGAGAACTTACATCTAGAGCAACTAGATGTGAAGACCGCATTCTTACATGGTAACCTTGATGAAGAGATCTATATGAGGCAACCCGAGGGCTTTGAGGTAAAGGGTAAAGAGAAGTGGGTTTGTAAGCTAAAGAAAAGTTTGTATGGATTGAAGCAAGCACCTCGACAATGGTACTTGAAGTTTGATGATTTTATGAAGAAGATTGGTTTCTTAAGATGTGAAGCGGATCACTTTTGCTACTTGAAGAAACTCAAGTCTTCTTATATAATCTTATTGTTGTATGTTGATGACATGTTACTTGCAGGTTCCAACATGTCCGAAATTAACAAGTTGAAGGGATTACTTTCCCATGAATTCGAGATGAAAGATCTTGGTGGTGCTAGGCAAATACTTGGCATGAGTATTGTGCGTGATCGTGTGAAAGGTACTCTATACTTGTCTCAATCCAAATATATTGAGAAAGTAGTAGAGAGGTTTAATATGGAGAATTCAAAGGCTCGTTCTATGCCTTTGGGTAGCACGATTAAGTTATCGAAAAGTCAATCATCAAAGATGGTAAAAGACAAAACGGATATGGAAAAGGTTCCATATGCATCGGCCGTGGGTAGCATTATGTATGCCATGGTTTGTACAAGACCCGATATTGCTCAAGCAGTGGGAGTTATAAGTCGTTATATGTCTAATCCGGGGAAAGAGCATTGGGAAGCGGTCAAATGGTTGCTTCGTTATTTGAAAGGTACTTCTAATATGGGATTGTGTTTCTCCAAAAACAATCTCATACTTAGGGGTTATGCGGATGCTGATTTAGGTGGATGTGATGATTCGGGAAAAAGCACTACGGGTTATGTTTTCACAATAGGGAAGACGGCAGTTAGTTGGATGTCTCGACTACAAAAGAGTGTTGCTTTATCAACCACCGAAGCCGAATATATGGCTATTGCAGAAGCTTCTAAAGAGCTTATTTGGTTGAAAAACTTCTTAGGTGAGTTGGGTAAAAGACAAGACTAGTGCGTCTTGAATTGTGATAATCAAAGTGCGGTTCATCTTGGGAAGAATTCGGTGTTTCATAGTCGAACGAAACACATCAAGATAAGGTATCATTTTATTCGACAACATATAAATGATGGCACTTTATTCTTGGAGAAAATCCTTGGTACGAAAAATCCTGCTGATATGTTTACTAAGGTTGTTACGACAGAGAAATTGAGGTTTTGCATTACCTCAATTGGTCTTCTAATGAATTGATGAGAGAAGACCCCAACTAGAGAATTAGAGAGTTAATGTTTCAATTCTAACAAGTAGTGTTGAAGACCTTGTATCGAAAGTCTGCTCATCCGAAGTATGTGTTGAGTGTGCGTGTCCCAAATGGAGTTTGGCGGTATAATGGTGGTTTAACATTCTTGGTTAGATCGTTGATATTTTGAGTTGACGAAGGTTGGGTTTGTTCAAAGTCTCCAAGTGGGAGATTGTTGGAGATATGGATAACTTTAAACAATTAGAGGGAAGATTCCAGGAAACTCACACGAAGCTTCCACGAAGTTGTTAGGAAACTCACATGTAGCTTCCACAAGGTTGTTAGGAAACTCACATGTAGCTTCCATGAAGCTGTCAGGAAACTCACATGAAGCTTCAAGGAAATGTTTTTAGCTTACTCCTTAAACCATTCTATAAATAGACTCTCTTGTAACTCATTGTAAACACACCACAAATATTCAGTAAATACATTCTCTAGTTGGTCCGTGGACTAAAGCAATCACAACGATTGCATATAACCACGTTATCTCTTGTGTCGATTTACATTTCTTGCATTTATAATCTTTCGTTCATTAAGTGGGTTAGTAATCTTGTAGAATTACTATCGGTGAGTGATCTTGTTGAATCACTTGCGTTGTTTTGGGTCCTAATATCCCTACAACTGGGCACCAACCACATTTGCAAACAATATACGTTTCTTTAGGGCTTAACAACAAAAGGGGTTTATGCGATTCATCACTCAAGTCAGCAAAAGCGAAAAATCACAGGTACGTTCCATGATTTCGTTTTCAATTTCGATTCTTCAATTGTTTTCAGCTTTGGATAAAAGTTCACATTTCTTATTTGAAGGTTAACGGTTCCCAATCGCCCTCCCGGAGGGATATGTGCATCTAAAAGATCGAACTCTCACTCTCCTTCAGCCGATTCAGATACCGAATCGTATCTCTTGGAGAGAGGCGCAGAAGCTCTCCCTTTGACTCAGGGGGCCCTCCACCACTTCGACTGATGCGGACGCGGTTCTCTCGTCGTGAAAGAAGTATATATATATATATATATATATATATATATATATATATATATATATATATATATATATATATATATATATGTATATATATATATATATAGATAAATCAAATGAGTTTAATATACTATTGACTCATTAAATTCATAATTACATCCGAAGAAAATATACATGCAAGTATTTTCAATTTCGATTCTTCAATTGTTTTCAGCTTTGGATAAAAGTTCACATTTCTTATTTGAAGGTTAACGGTTTCATTTTTAGGTTCAGCCGGCTCCAACAACAAAGCTTCCCGCCGTTTCATCCAATTGTTCACAATTTTCACGGTACGATCAGATCTTAGAAATGATCTAGATCAGTTATTGGATGTAGTTGCAGTAGATTTTTGTGTGAGCTTGTTCAATTTGGTGATTCTGTTTGAAATTAGCGATTTAATTGTTGGTTTATGTGCTATCTCAGCATATCGAATAGTTAATATGTAGTAGGAATTGATGCTGTTTTGTTGTATTACTGCTATGCTTCATTAGCAGTGCATGTATCATTCATGCTAATTTAAAACTTCTATTGCTTTTAAAAAAAAAAAAAATTGTTGGTTTATGTTATTTGATGAGATATTGACGACATTGAAGGTTTTAGGGTTTTAGCTCTGAAGTTAGATTTAACTTATGAAATTTCAACTAATAAAGTAAAAAAAGCAACTCAAAATAATATGACCTTGGATGCTAAATAAAATATTTCAGGTACATCTATTGGTTGTATAAATGCTATGAACACAACTAGTTATTAACAGTAACAATATGAGGATAATAAACCCTATATAACTGTGTGATTACTCAGGAAAATCGGTCACAATTTGGAAAATCGGTCAAAATTCAGTTAAAATTGGTCAAAATTCAGTTAAATTTCGTCAAAATGCAGTTAACAATGCTTTAGTAGCTTTAGTCTGTCAAAATTCAATCATTATGTTCGTTACTCTGTATTATTTATGTTTCTTGGTATCTGATGTCTGTCTGCTATATATGACATGCAGGTTCGCATATTAAATTATGTTATTTATATATTTAGTTAGGTGTTGTTTTAGTTATAGAATGTTATGCTGTTATTTCATTGTAGTTATTTTTTAAAAAACTTGTTTTATTTCTGGAACTTGGAACATCTATTGTATATAAAGGGATGTCTGGAACTTGTTTTTTTTCTTCTAATTAACATAATTAGCATCATGTAAAAACAACTTATGTTGAATATCCCCTTAATTTGCAGATATGGCGACAAGAAAGAAGACTTTGACTAAGCTGAGTAAAGAAATACTAAAGGAGGCCAAGGAGTTGACACTGTTGGGTGCTGAAGTTGGGTTAGTGATCTATGATTATACAGATGATGAAGTGATTGAGTTTGCAAACTCACGCAAGACTCGGGAGTTTGTGGAATCCAAAAAATTATTATTACGAAGTATTTCGGTAAGTTTATAATTTCCATTATAGTAGTAGAAAAGAAATATTGTATGTACATTGTATCATGTACAAGTCTTAAGTTCACACTAAAAGTTCTTTTTTAAAAGTGTCAATATTGATTGATGTCCTAGTGTTTTGTAGGAGGATTATGCTCAGATAGCTCAGTTGAGGAGTGACATCGCCTGAAAAAAGGCGAAAATTTCGAGATTGAAAGATGAGTTAAAAGTCGCTCGGGCCCAACTTGATGGTTTAATTGCTGATTCTCTGAGGGAATCTGTAACGGTTTGTAAATTTATCTTTATGCATTCTATTATATCTATATATATATATATATAATAATATATAATTTATAATTTAGATTTCGATAAGCTCTCTTCGATCGTGTCTCCCTCTGATACGAGCACTTGGTTCGTATTATCAGAAGATTTAATGGATGAAATTTAATAATTGACTTTCATCTAAAGGGTTTAAATCTGCCAATTAGGCCATGAGAACATCGCACTTGTTTGTAGAGCTATACATTTTTCAGAAAGTGGGACTCTGTTTTATAATAGGAGTATACAAAATAAACACTCACACGCTCCATCTTGAAATAATAATGGGATCGTTATAATAGTTGTCGCTTTGTCAACATTTTGTTAATAAGGTTTCCAATCTTATGTAGGAACGTAAAGACTTAAACTTGTGTAGGAACGTAAAGACGCTCATAATTGAAATGATCTTCATGTTGCATTCTGTGGATTCATTCTTCCTCCATCTTCTTTCAGTGTTTCTTTCTAACAATATATGTTGGTGTCTTTAAGGAGTTTCATGCTTCTATTTCCTTTTGAATTGCAATTGTTGTTGATTGTAATGTAATTCTAACTTGTTGTTTGGCATTCACTCATTTTTCAGTTAAACTGAAGAAGGAGATCGTTCGGTTGGTTGGTTACTGGACTAAGTTGCATGGTGTGATGTTGTAGCAGTTGAGATGGAAGAAAGGCTATTGTTGTATGCATTTTGTTTCTTCTTTAGGATCGATCTATGTTCTAGTTGTTTTTAATATCCAGTATTTTAATTAGTTTGATGATTTTCCTTTTGGTAACTCTTGCTCTTTAATTGTTACTTCACACATTTCATTGGTTGTTTGAATTTGAAGGTAACCATTTACATTTGCATTACTTGCTGCTACTCCTAGTTTGAGCTACTTTGGTCTACTAAAGTGCAGTTCTATTTTGGTTAACAAAAGTGCAGTCAAATATAGTCAAAATAGGCAGTCGTGACATAGTTTATGCACACGGTTTTGACACAGTTTGTGTAGTAACAATGAACTAACAGTTTTGACAAAAATTTTGAAACTGTTTGTGCAAGTGATTATGCACTAACACTTTTAACACTTATTTCCACATGTTACAACTCAAGTCTTACTTGCTGATAAAGATTTTGGTAAAACGCGAATGTTAGATCACGCGTCTTCTAATTCAGATGGAAGTCCTTTTATGATTCCAAAAGTTGTCAAGCAACAAGGTGAAACGATCTTTAAAGGGCGTAAGAATTATGAACTTATGCTAAATTTGCAACTGGGAATCAGGTTATAATATACAAATTTCCAATCTTTTAAGGGTAAAATTGTAATAACAGTAATTAGAACTAAACATTCTAATAACAGTAATTTTTTAATTTAATTTAAGGGTAAATTGTAATTTTTAGCATTCAAATAGTTTATTCAGCACAATAAGTAAACAAACTAGATTATTTATTAACTAATTAATACATATATTTACTCTATATTCATACTGTCATTTTTATCCATACAAAACTTAATTAAAAAAGTAAATAACCTCTTAGTTAATAAAAAAAATACTGTGTAAAAATAAATTCATTAACTTGTAAATTAATAGGTGCCAGGTATATTCAAGTGAGAGCATGTTGAATGTGTGCTAAGTTTCAAAAATTTCAACAATGAAATTAACCCATGAATCTCCCTAACTCTCAAAACGTTGTCAAATGATCGGGTCACTTAGAGTTTAAGTTTTTGATAAAAAATACTCCGTAATTATTTGAAAAGCACTAACCGGGCTTCAAGACATTAAGTATTGATTTAACGATATTAGAATCATAGTTATCCATAATCCGCCGCTGCATACGAATGTTGATGGTTAATAATGATTGTTTTCCGCCTCTTCAAATCATAAGATGATACAATCCCACATTGACTAGAGACTAAACTAGTTGATGCCTTATAAGGGTGGGTGTTCCCTCCTCCTTCAAGCTAGCTTTTGGGAGTGAGTTCTACACTTTCCCTTTTAAGCTTGATGCAAGCCTAGCGTGGGATAAGGCTTATATCAATGGTGCTTTCATTGAGAGATCCCATCTTTCGAGATCCCAACACCTCGGAGTGGTGGCCTATGGAGTGGTGGCTTGGACCGGGAAGAGAGAGGGTGCCAACCGTGACCAATATAGCCGTGACCAACGAGGCCTCGGAGTGGTGGCTTGGACCGAAAGAAAGGGTGTCAACCGTGACCAACGAGGACGTTGGATCTTTAAAGGGTGGGGTATTGATACAATCCCACATTGACTAGAGACTAAACTAGTTGATGCCTTATAAGGGTGGGTGTTCCCTCCTCCTTCAAGCTAGCTTTTGGGAGTGAGTTCTACACTTTCCCTTTTAAGCTTGATGCAAGCCTAGCGTGGGATAAGGCTTATATCATAAGACGTCAAAAATAGTGAATCTACAACTGAAATAGATGATGAAGATTGATCAAAACATGTGAACTATTTCAATTCTACTATGAAGATTAATGATTTTTTTACAGTAATTGACTTGACTAACAAAATTGTGATGAACAAGAACCGAAATCTTTTATTTGATTGTATCCATGAGAGGTTTAATGATCAAAACAAAGAAACTATTCTGTCTTTTGTTTGGTATTTAGAAATAACTAGCCATGAATTTGTTTAACACTATGTAGTTTATTTATTCCATGATTTAACTATTTAGATGTGTTTAAGCATTGTTTTACCTTTAGGTGGGTCTAAAATTACAGTCATGCCACTGTAAACAATGACAGTCACTATTAGTATTAGTACATTAGTATAATGAAAATGTATTTATATAGAGTGAACTTGGGAGTGCCTACAAGGGTCTGATAGAAATAAAGATCATTCACGCGTTCGCAACTACATATATTATTAACAACACATTTTTTTGTTACTCATTATAAACGGAAATTACCAGATTTTCGTCATTTCTTGCTAACACACTATAACCAATATGGTTGACTGAATTAACTTTTAACTTAATCATATCATAACGATTTGTAGTATCGATGTATAATTAATATAAGATCATCGTGTGTATCTGATAGCATCTTGGCATGGGGCCGAACTAAACAAGCCAACCCGAGTTCGTCAATAATGGATCCTCATAACAGTCTTGGCCCAAATGGATAAAACGGGTCAAAGTAGTAGTTTATTTGCAATTGTAGTTGGTGAAGAATAAATTATGGGTAGTGTTGGTACGTGGGTATTGCCACATAGATTGCATATCTCACATGCAAATATAATCAGTACCCCACGTTTCTCATATTCCATATATTTTGCAGTAGTGGTTTAAGTCTAGAAAGGGTCATGTAATGGTAGTTTAGTTATAAGGTCCACGTACTTAGGAGAAGTTATTTTCCCTTGCTATAAATTTGTAATCGTAATTTTAGTAAACCTATGAATGAAAAAGTTTGGTGTTTGCCAAAGTCTCTCTTCTTAATCTATATTTCTTGGGAGATTGACCATCTCGAATCGGTCTTTTATCATTGGTGCTTTCATTGCACTTACTCACCATGTCGTCACGACAATCCACTCCATCCTTTGAAGAATCACTCACCATGCTCAGGGAATCCACGAGTGAATTCAAAACTACAATCACTACCATGTCCCAAAATCAAACAACTCAAACAAATGCCATCGTCTCCCTTCTACAATCCATCACCAAGCAACTCACTCCATCAGTGTGATAGTGTACCCCACCTCCGGCCCGTTTATCAGCTTCAAAGTTTGCTTCGGAGGATATGGCTACAATATATGGAACGAAGAAAACTTCAGCTACAGTGAACGAGGTCATGGAATCAGAGCAACAACAGTGAGCTTAGAGCCCATAAAACCTCGGTCAATTACAAAGTCAAGACTAGCGAAACTATTCCTGGCTCGGTGCACGCCTGTACCACAAAGGAAAGGGGACAAGCTCACTTTCCTCTGCAGGTTTACCAAAAGGGAAAGACAACTAGTGATCCAAAATCATTGGGAACTCGGGAACTGGTATGGAAAGCCGTTCCAACCCACTTATAAATGGTATAGAATGCAGGAAACATTCCACATTCAATCCATACACACATAATAACACGATCATGTTATTCCATTTGCTTCGGTGGCGTAAAACAGTCTCCTGACTGTTACCTTCGGGGAATCGCCAGCGAATATAACCAAAACCATAATCACTCAATCTTAATCCCTGTGACTTGTATATCCCCATATCAATACTAATCGCCGGTTATTGTACAAACAATTAGATCCATCCGTGGGACTCACATCTTATTCATTTTGTTGAGCAAGAACCGACGCAATGGTGGACTCCAGTCACATACCTCCAGGCTTCACGCCACCAAGAATCACGCAAGCCTCGGATTCAACACAACTAGAGTTCTCAACTGTGGGAACCTTAACCAGGTCAGCCGCCACTCCGGCTATACTCGTCTCGACGAACCCCCATGGCTCTCATTCCGCAGAACCACCACCGTTGATAGATAAGAACTTTGTCTTGAACAATTATGATCATATCAGATCGGTGATAAAGAACTTAAGGGATACAGGGGTCTTGCAGAGTAGAAGGATGCTAACGTACGAAAGCGATGAGTCGACGAGGAGATAGAAATGGAACCTCCGAATCAAAATTCCCCACTTCTAATCCCGCCAGCAAACTCGTCGGCAGAAACTGTGACTCGTGCTGGGGTAACCCCCAATACCTCTCAGGTAACCCTAACTATACCTACTGCACCCCTCTACACTTGTAACACAACAGCTCCAACTGTGTCCCTAGCACCTCAAGCACCAAATATACATGTACCACCTCCTCACCCGAGCTGGGGTAGCTTCAGGCAACCCAACCAATATATATGGGGTCAAGGAAACCCCCATTTCACCCCCAACATACCATGTATGGAGGTAAACCCTGCAGGCAACCAACCAAACGATTCGGTACCACCAGTGACCAACCACGACTACTTTCAAAATTGGAACCACCCACCACAACAAATGACCACCACCTGGATATATCCTCCTAACCCAGGGGGGATGTGCTACACCCAAGGTCACCAAATACTACCCCCTAACGTAGCTAACAACAACTTCTGGATAAACCAAAAAACCCAATCGTGCCCTACATCCAAAACTGTGCATTCCCCGATGGAATGAAAATACCCTCGCACCTAATTTACTACGAGGGAAAAGACGACCCGGATGATTTCCTTAGTATATTCGAGGGGGCAGCACGAATGGCCAAATGGGATATACCCGTAGCATGTCATGCATTCTCTTACATGTTAAAGGGAGATGCTAGGGTTTGGTTTGATTCCCTACCAAAAGACTCCGTAGCTAGCTTCGACGACCTAAAATAGCAATTTAGGTCTAAGTTTAGTCAGCAAAAGCGACACAAGAAGAACCATGTGGCCGCTCATGGGATAAAGCAAAAGGATAGTGAGGGTTCCAGAGCCTTTCTCACTAGGTATACCAACGAAACACAACAAATTCCCAACCTACCAGAATCCCAAAGAATATCTGGGTTACTCTACGGATCTAGGGTCAGCCTCTCATTGAACATCTTAGCCGAGACCTACCAAGCACTTACGAAGCTTTGTTAGAAAAGTCATATATGTGGTTAGATGCTAAGGAAACAGCAGGTAACTTCGTCCTAGACGACACCCCCGTGAATAGGCGAAAGGAGAAATCAGAAAGAAGGGACGATAAACATGGTAGAAAAGAGGATAGGGGGAGATTCCACCCTTACCGAAGAGAAACCGGAGTTGGGATCTTGAGGGCATTAATAAAAACTCCCAAGGAAATCCTAGAAACAGAGAAAGCTGCCAACAAGTTCAAAGCCCCAGGAAAGATGTCCAACAGAGGAAGAAATAGGGACATGACCAAGTTTTGTGACTTCCACAACGATTTTGGGCACGATACGGATGAATGCTTCAACCTAAAAACAGCCATTGAGGAGGCTGTTAATTCGGGCAAACTGTCCCATCTCATAAAGGGAATTCGGGAACCGCAGAAAGAAAGGGTACATGAAAAGAAAATAGAGGACACGAGGCAAGAAGCAAAAAATGCAATCCTGGCAATAGATTCACACCAGCCTTATAAGAAAAGAGAAAGATGTCGTTTTGTCAGAGAATGGAGTGAAGTTTCGTTCCCAGCCCTCGATACCATATGTCCTTCGGACCTACCGGTCACCATAAATGGAAAAAATTTCAACAGAGAGGTACGAAGGGTATACCTCGACAGTGGAAGTGCGTGTGACGTAATGTACGAACATTGCTTCGAACGACTAAGTCCCGCTATCAGAGCACGGTTAGGTGCCCCAAGAGTACCCTTAGTCGGATTCTCCGGAGAAAGGTGTTGGCCCATTGGAGAAATTGACCTCGACTTCACAATATGGGAACCACCATTAGCAAGAACAGAAACCATTGATTTCGTGGTAGTCCGAGCAAACTCCCCACATAACATCCTGCTTGGGAGGGTAGCTATGAAAAAGATGGGTATAATCGTATCCACAGTGCATCAAATGGTCAAATTCCATACCCACGAAGGGATCGGCACTCTCGCATCAACGTATGACAGGAATAAGGTAATCTTAGCCATAAAAGAGGCAATGAAAGAGCCAACCGAGTGTGTCCTAGAAGCTTCGGAGGAAGATCTCCAAGTAGAAAAGATATTCGTAAACCCGATGTTTCAAGATCAGCAGATCAGCATAAGAAAAAACTTGCCAGCATCCACCAAGCAAAAGCTCCGGAAGTTACTTCAAGCCAATGTGGATGTATTTGCTTGGGAAAATAGCGATATGACCGGGATACCACGAACCATCAATATACAAGGGTCGCCCTTCGTAACGGAGCATTGACTCAATGAGCACAAACACCTCGAACCAGTGCATCAGAAAAAACGAAACTTGACACCAGAAAGGGACGAAGCGGCCTGTAAGGAAGTAGAAGGTCTATTAAAAGCAGGAATAATTCGCGAAGCAGAATATCCCTCATGGGTTGCTAATCCCGTGATGGTAAAGAAATCAGACGGAGGATGGAGAATGTGCGTCGATTTCACCAACATTAACAAAGCATGTCCCAAAGATTGTTACCCTCTACCCGAAATCGATTAGAAAGTCGAATCCCTAACCGGATACCGATACAAAAGCTTCCTGGATGCTTACAAAGGTTACCATCAAATCAAAATGGCTAAGGAGGACGAAGAAAAAACATCCTTCTTCACCAGCAAGGGAATCTATTGTTATCAAAAGATGCCCTTCGGTCTAAAAAACGCAGGGGCAACTTATCAAAGGCTAGTCGACAAAGCCTTTCACAACCAGCTGGGGAGAAATCTGGAAGCCTATGTAGATGACATGGTAATCAAAAGTCGGAAGGAAGAAAATTTGATAGAGGATATCCAAGAAACTTTCGATAAGCTTCGGGCAATAAACATGAAGCTGAACCCGAAGAAATGTTCCTTCGGAGTTGAAGAAGGAAAATTTCTTGGGTATTACATCACCAGAAAGGGGATCCAGGCGAATCCAGAAAAAGTGGACAGGTTGAAGAAACTTCAAACCCCAGCAACCATAAAAGACATGAAGAGCCTGAATGGGAAGCTAGCATCACTTAGCAGATTCATATCAAGGGGAGCAGAGAAACAACTTCCCTTCTTCAGAATTCTGAAGGGATGCTTGGGAAAAAAGAAAATTGTCTGGAACAAAGAAGCAGAGAGGGCATTCGTTGAAATGAAGGAATACATCGCCAAACTCCCTACCTTAACCTCACCCGAAGCAGGAGAAACACTCTTCATATACTTGGCTACTTCGAAAGAATGCATCAGCACAGCATTGGTCACCGAACGAGAGAGAACGCAAGTACCAATATACTTCGTCAGCCGAGTACTTCAAGGAGCTGAGTTGAATTATCCATAACTCGAGAAACTCACCCTAACACTCGTCCATACAGCTAGGAAACTCCGAAGATACTTCCAAGCACATCAGATAGTGGTACTTACTAACAAACCAATCAGGCAAGTGCTCTCGAAACCTGAAAAATCGGGGAGAATGGCCAAATGGGCCATTGAGTTAGGAGAGCATGACATTGAGTTCCGGGTCAGGCATGCAATCAAAGGACAAGTTCTAGCAGATTTCATCGCCGAAACAGATAGTGTAAATGAAGAAGACACGAAGAACTCAACCCAAGTTATCACCCCAAAGATCGAAAATGAAGAGTGGAAGTTGTACACCGACGGTGCGTCAATATCCGATGGATCGGGTGCTGGTCTAATGTTAGTAAATCCCAAAGGAAAAGAGTTCACTTATGCACTTCGTTTCGAGTTCGATACAACCAATAACGAAGCAGAGTACGAAGCTCTGTTAGTGTGACGATCGCTCTAAATCCATATGGACGAACACGTCATTCATTGATTTCATTGCGAGGTATTTGACCTCTATATGATACGTTTTGTAAACATTGCATTCTTTTGAAAAGGTACACCATAAATGTATATTTAAATCAAAGGTTTTCGACATCTGATGATTTCTACATATAGACAATCACCGTAAATAATAGTTTACAATAGTGCTTTCGTTGACAGTGCAGTCAAAATAAGGTACATGGTGATGAATTGGTGAATGCAACGTTTTCTTGAAAAAAATATGCCATGTAATACTCCATGCACATAGCTTGTATATCCTATAAGCAAACAGCGGAAGACTTCTAGGAAACCTGAGAATAAACATGCTAACAAGTGTCAACACAAAGGTTGGTGAGTTCATAGTTTATATGTTTCGCATAATCTGTATATAAAGATGGATCACAAGATTTCAGTGGTTTCATACAGAAATGTTTATCAAAATGTTCTACAAGAATGAGCACCCTGGTAACCAAGCCTTAACGTCTATAATAAGTACCCCTCGTTTAACATGCAACCAACATGTACAATACACGCAATCCAACATGTACTAACTTCAAATAGCATACGTCTGTTTTATAGTTCAGGCTAGAGTTTCATTCTATACCTGGAACAGACGGGGATGTCAAACCCTATGGATCCATATATCTCTATTCGCGCCCATCGGTTCTTATAACCGACAGTTACTAGTTACCAAAGCTAAGGGATTTTCGGTTCAAACTCGGTGTAGAATTTAGTATGTACTTGTATCCATTGTGTTTAAAATAAAGTGCATGTATTCTCAGCCCAAAAATATAGATAAAAAGGGATCGTATGAAACTCACCTTAGCAGCACATATAGTCGTTCACCAAAATGTGATCAAAACACAGAATATCAAATAACCGTAGTCCTCAACCTAGAGAACATATGTTGGTCAATAATTGTCTATCAAGCTAGGTCAGGTCATAGTGTATCACAATCCTAATGCTCGAGATTGACATATAAAAGTTATCCAAAGTTGTTTCAAAAGTCAATTTTGACATTAGTTCAACAAAACGGGATGTACCTTATATAAGGATTCATTTACTTGGTTGGTAATATTCAAAAATCCATTTTATCAATCTCGTAAACAAGTTGTTTAAACCTCAATTGCAGATTCAAAAGCAATTTCAATTAATGTTTATTATAAATCAGTTGATCATATCTTTTAAACCGTTCATCGAAACAATTCGATATCTAAATGAAAAGTTATTGATTTTTCGCCAGCTTTCCAAAAACATATATATCATATACCTTTTACCGGTAATATAAGTATTTAATTCATGATTCATTATAACTGTTTAACGACGAAATTTAACCTACAAGCATGTATAAATATATATATATATATATATACTCGAGTTCTAGACAAGGATACACTATTAATATATAAAAGATAAAGTATAAGTACTTACGTATCAATATTGAGATTCAATATTGTAGGAAAGTACGTAGACGTAACGGAAATGATAAACACTAGGTTTGATTCACAAATCTACCCCCGAATATTACCCATAACCTCCTTGGCAATAACCCATAATTTCCTTAGTTTTATCCCGCTCGAAAACCATTTTGAAATCATTTGGACATCACTCCGTCGTAATATTTTATGTATAATATTATTTTTGTATCGTAAAAATAATGCTACTAATATTATTAATAATAAGATTAATAATTATATTAATCTTAATAATAATAATAATAATAATAATAATAATAATAATAATAATAATAATAATAATAATAATAAATTAAATAAGTAAATAAATACGGAGTAATATTTGAATGTGCAAAGAAATGGAACCAAAATTCGCGTTTTATAGTATCAGGTCTGCTACAGTACCCCATGCGATCGCATGGGGTTTGCATGGGATAGCCATGCGATCGCATGGCTCAAATGGCCAGCTCACAATCGTTTTGTCCTAACGCTTGTCGACATATTTATTAATTATATTTATAATATATTTAATTTATATAATTAATTATATATTATATTAAATTTACGTGCATAGTTAACTTGTAACTTTTGTTCCGATAAGTCGTACGTCGTTACTCGACTTATGTCCCAGTTCCGGTTTCTCGAGTGTCCCTTCGTACGCTGAGAAAACTTGTGTTTTACATTTTGGAACACGTACCTTTGTCAAAATATAGCCTTGGATTATCCCTAAATTATATCATTCAATGTATAACTTATACATTTGAGTAATTTGGTCATTTCCCTCTATAAATCATCGTCTCGTTATTTGTTAAAATACATTTTAAAATAGTGTTTACTGTAGCAAAGTTACTGTAGCAAAGTCAATTTTACTGTAGCAATTCACTGTAGCAAAGTCAATTTTACTGTAGCAATTCACTGTAGCAAAGTCAATTTTACTATAGCAAATAGTGTTTTACTGGTTCATCTTAAACGTTTTAGTTAACTTATCTAAATATTAATCAGATAATCAAACCAATAAGATTAATGCACAGTATCGTTTTCATAACACCTTGTTACGTTTTCAAGTTATAGTATATGTATCTATTTACATATAATTGTTCGCGAATCGTTGAGAACAATCGAAGGTTAATTGAATAGTTTAAAATTTTGAGATTCAACTTCATAGACTTTGCTTATCGTGTCGGAAACATTAAAGATTAAGTTTAAATTTGGTCAGAAATTTCCGGGTTGTCATAGTTAGCGGGATTGAGAATGGCGAAGGAATTAAAAATCCTTCATCTCCGAGCCTTTGTTGACTCGCAGCTAGTGTCTAACCAGATCAAGGGCACCTTTGAAGCAAAGCAACCCACCATCAAATAGTACTTGTAAAAAGCAAAAGAACTGATCGAAAGCTTCAAAAGTTTTGATATCGAGCATGTCCGATTAAGTCAAAATAAGAAGGCAGACGCACTAAGCAAACTTGCTTCGCTGACATTTGAGCACCTCGCAAAAGAGGTCTTGGTGGAGGTGCTAGAGAAGAAATCAATCCTAAAGGAAGAAGTCAATGACCTTATACAAGAAGACGAGGTAACATGGATGACTTCGCTACAGATATATCTTGAGACAGGAAATTTTCCAGAGGATAAAAACGAAGCAAGGAAAATAAGGATAAAGGCACCTTCGTACAAAATGATGAACGGAGCGCTATACCGAAGATCCTTTCTCACCCCATGGCTTCGATGTGTGGGGCCAAAACAAGCAATTGTCATAATCCAAGAGATGAACGAAGGGATATGTGGTCTACACGCAGGTCCAAGGTCAGTAGTCGCCAAAATCATGAGACTAGGGTACTATTGGCCTACAATGCACCATGACACCACGATGGTACTACAAACTTGTGAGTCTTGTCAAATCCACTCAAATGTCCTGAGGCAGCCCAAACAAGAACTAATCTCTGTCACATCTGTGTGGCCGTTCGTGAAATGGGGAATAGACATAGTTGGACCCATCAATGATACAACAGGAAGCCCAAGATTCCTACTGGTAGCAATTAACTACTTCACCAAGTGGGCCGAAGCAAAATCGTTGACAGCAATCACGGGTAAGCAGATAGAGAAATTTGTCTGGGCACATATCGTGTGCAGGTTCGGAGTCCCTTAGGAAATAGTCTCGGACAATGGGAAACAATTCGCAGAAGGAATATTCCCAAAATTTTGCAAACAATTGAAAATCCAGCAAAGCTTCACCTCGTTATATCATCCCTAAGGTAATGGACAGGTGGAGGTAACTAACCGAGATATAGTCAAAGGAATAGAGAAGCGCTTAGGCAAATGCAGAAAGGGATGGGTCGATGAGCTTCCCTTGGTGTTGTGGGCACACACGACAACCCCAAAACGAAGTAATGGTGAAACCCCCTACAGCCTTGCATATGGGACAGAAGCTGTTCTCCCTGTAGAGATACAAGTGCTAACAGAAAGAACAACGAACAATGAAAACAGCGAAGAAAACCTTCGAGTTAACTTGGACCTGCTCGAGGAAAGAAGAGAAGCAGCTGTGATTCGGGAAGCCTCATACAAACGAATGATTGAAGGCTATTACAACAAGAGAGTAAAACCCTCAACCTTCAAAGTAGGAGAATATGTCCTAAGGTTAAACAGTGCAAGCAAGGTGGAATACGAAGGAAAATTGGGACCAAACTGGGAAGGCCCCTATGTGATTACACAAGTGTTGGGAAAAGGCTCCTAGAAGCTGGAAACAACAACCGGTAAACCAATACCAAGGGCATGGAATGCAACCAACCTTAAAAAGTTTTATCATTAGAAGTCTTGTACTTTTTATTTTGTAACATGTAGTTGAAAGATGCAATATTGGTAGTCGAAGTCTATAAACTTCCTACACGAAACTTAATGAAATTCTCAACTACTTTTGATAAATTAATGTCTCGACAAAATTAAAACTCCATACGGAGAATTATGTGAGAAAAATGACAGCCGGCAAGCAAAATAACCCTGTCATAATCTACACTATACCGAGCAACGAGGCAAAAAATGCTTTGGGATACTCGACGTAAGGAAACAAGTTTTCCTTAAAAGTGATCACTGCACCACCATCCTGCAAGGTAGAGAGTTCTTACCCATCCAAGCAGGATAAAAATCCATGGTAACACATAACAAAAAGCATGCTAAAATTAAACGAACTAGAGTTATGCCATACATGACCATTGTTCAAATAAAAAGGGCAATAAAGTCCAGGAACCTAGGCCAAACAAAAGACGATAATTGTTTCAAATGATTACAAACAACAACTAATTAATGGGGGCATCAACCTTTCCAGACTCCCCCATAGCTTCAGGATCCTCAAGGAGAGTTTCTTCATCATCTTCATGAACCGCGGGCACAACAGTAGCAAGAGTCTTCAAAAAAGCTCATCAGGCTTGGCATCAACCTTGGCTGAGATGGTCTTGACATAATCAAATCAGCTTACTCAAGCTCATCAAAAGCAGAGTCAACCATCGCCTTTCCCTGGTCAGTATAATTGGCAAAGTCAGCAAGCTGCACAACCGCCTTAGACGCCAAATCTCCTATCACTTCACACCTGGCCCGAACTTTGGAAGCTAACACCACGTTACCAAAAAGTTACCCCAAATCTGCACTTTTCAGTAATTGCTGACAAGCATGAGGAATAATATCATGATGTAGTGACCCGGAAATTTCCGATCAAATTTAAACTTTAATCTTTATATGTTCCCGACACGATAAGCAAAATCTGTAATGTTAAGTCTCGAAAGTTACGAAACTATATTCATGTAATCAATTTTCCTTTGACCATGCTTGACGATTCACGAACCATTAATTTTAAATAAATGTGTATACATATAAAAATAAATATAAATATATGTATAAAGTATATCAAATATAATTATTTAATAATTGTAATACTCGTTGGACGATTCGATTATTATTTAGAGAAGTTTAATTTGAACTTATGTGATTTTAGAATAAACGGTGATCTGAAAATGAGTTCTATAAATTTTAGGCTTATTAAAAATATATTTAGGAACCATTGGTTGAATTTTAAAATTTTTCATATTTTACTTGGGGTTGGGAGTGAATAATTAATGTAATTTTTATTTGATAGTTAATGCACGAATTTTATATCATAATGATCAAAATAAATAAATTTAGATAATTTAAAAGTATGGAATTTTCCTGAAGACTTTTATCCGCCACTAATTATTAACGGGGTACGAAATGGTACCAAATGATATTCACACGGGAGATAAAATTATTATTGTGCTATCCACTATCTATGTCCTATCTATTCTATCTCCTATCTATTCCATATATAAATATATACTTACGTACCTTCTACATTTATATATGTTAAAAAAATTGATTATCAAACAACAAACAACCACTTGGCTTTGTTTCTTGTTTCACCTTTACATTTCAAGTATTGGAACACTGTAGCTAGTAATACTTTTTGATAATTAACAAAACCCAAATTAGTCTTTCACTTGCATGACCCTTTTTCTTTAATCTGTGTTTGTTTATGACAAAATATCTAAGCTACATATATGCATGCACAGATAACATATACATACAAATATTGAGTGGAGAATTCTTGTCAATATTTCTTGTTTCCTATCAACATCATCACCCTCCCACTTGAAGCTAGACTCGGATGCCTATTTTGATAATTGATATTGATACCCTACACTATATAATATATATAATTTATCTATCTATTTACTATATTTATATATACATATACATATTAGTTAAGATAAACACACATCACCTTCTTTCTTAGATTCATAACCACAACCCATTTATCCAGCTTCATCAATTTTTACCAACATAAACTGCTCGCTACAATTATGCTTAACATGTTTTCCTGTTTCAGTCTAAAAACGTCCAACACAACTTGTTGTTGTTGTGAATATTACATTTGTTTCAACAAACCCATCTCATCAACCTTATTAAACAAACACCACTTCAACCACTAAAATTACTACTCCTTATCGGCTTAAGAACAAACCCACACAAACATCTATCGATTGATGATACAAACGGATCACACAAGTTAACGTTTGAAACACAACAATTTGGAAAAATGGAAGAAGCAGCACAAAACGAAATTATTAATCCAACTTTTTGTCCTTCGGTCACACCCATAATTACATACGGAGTATATATTCCATCGGACCAACAAGCACCACCCGTCACCTTTATCGAATCAACCACCACCACCGTGATCAACCAACGGCAAACCATCTCTCTCTAACTATCTCTCTTCTGCAACTCGTGACCCAACCGCTGTTATATTTTTTTTCTTTCTTCCATCGATCACACAACAAAAAAACCACGTGAAATCCTGCTACCATACACGTTAACTGCAGCTGCTGGTTTCCCTTCTGCTACGTTATCTGTTTGCAGTTCAACAAGTCGCCCAACCTCCTTTGAATTATTGATTCCGTTTGCTAACTTCTATTTCTATCTTCTTGTCTGTTGACCGTGATAACCAAACCCAAATACCCTCGTAAAATCTCATTGTTGCTGCTACACCTAGTGTTTATGTGTTACTTCTATTCCGTTTGGACCACACCCCAAAACACATCTTAATCAAATCACTTGTGCATGTAATATTCTTGCATAATGGCCGACAACTTATCATGGGGAGGTAGCTTAGTGTTTTAGAAAATAAGACAAAGAAAAGAAGCCAAGAAATCCCATGTGTTGTCCCACTTGTATTCCTAATTCGGTTCTTGTCAATATTTTTTTTCTGTCGATCATAAGCCACAAAACATGGGCCATTTAAATCAACAAACCAATTGGGCTTGTGATAGTGTATGTGGATTTTGTTTGTTTTTGGGCTACAAGTTAAATGGGCTCAAGAAAATAGATCAATCTTTTGATAATGCTACGGTAATGATGTTATTCACAATGATAACGTACATGATGATGATAGACGATGGGATGATGTATGATGAAGATATTGATGATGATGGTTAGATAATGAAGAAGAAATTGAAACAGTTGAAAACGGGTTACATATAATATAGGCGTAAAAAAAATAAGAAAAGTAGACCCAGCTTGATTGTTTGAGGGTGTTTTGGGTTTACGAGAGGTCGCGGGTTCAAGCCCTGTCTTGGGCAATTCTTTTTAGAGGAGATTTATAAAGGGTATAACCTCTTATTTTTTTTATTTCTATTATTATTATTATTATTATTATTATTATTATTATTATTATTATTATTATTATTAGTGTATCCCTGACTGGTGCTCGAGTATATAGGATTATGCATGCTTGTACTTTTGATATTGCCATTAGATAAGTTATGATTAAATCCTGAATTAATTACATATGCCGTTGAGATAAGATATAAGATATGCATGACGTTTGAAAGCTAGCGAAAAATTGAGAACTTTTCATTTAGATATTGAATGGATTCGATGAACGGATTAGAAGTTATTGTCAATTGAATTTTTGTATTATTACTAAAAATGATTATTATTATCGTCGTTATTATCGTCGTTCTAGTTTTTATCTAATTATTATTATTATTATTATTATTATTATTATTATTATTATTATTATTATTATTATTATCATTATCAATAAAAAGTAATATCATTAAAAATTGTTATTTTTATTATTATTACTATCGTTATTATCGTTAAAGTTATAAATAGTATTATTATTAAAATAGTTATTAGTATTATCATTATCATAATATTTATTATTATTAGTATTATTATAATTAAAATTAATATTAGTAACACTTAATTATTATGATTACTATTATTATCATTAAAATGAATGCGATATAAAAGACGATTTAAAAGCTATTAACAGATTGATTAGGAAATAATGAGTATGAGTATCATGATGAAATTTAAAGATATTGATTTAGATGAAATTAACATTTATCATTATTTTTATCACTATTATTATTAAGAGTGTTATTATTAATATTAAAAATATCATCTTTACAAAAATTATTATTTTTAATAGGAATATCATTGTTAATATAAAAATTCATTATTAATAGGAACTATCATATTTTTTTATGATATTCAATGGACCTTTTAAATTTTATTATCTAAGATATATAAAAGTATATTTTATATAAAGTTTTATTTATAAATAAATAAATTATATTATTTACTCTAATAAATCTTTTAAAAATATATAAAAATATAAAACGACGATATTTAAACTATATAATAATCATGTATAAATTTTGGAAAATCATTTTGAGTTAAATTGTCTTTTGTTGACTTCTGCATATTAGTCTCGAGCATTAGGATTGTGGTACACTATGACTTGACTTAATTTGTTAGAAAAATATTGACCAACATATAAATATATATAAATAATTTTGGTTTGTGAATCCAAGGCCAACCTTACACTTGTTCAATGATGTTATATGTATTTTTACTACAAAATACAGTATGGTGAGTTTCATTTGCCTTTTTACCCTTTACATTTTTGGGCTGAGAATACATGCGCAATTTTTATAACTGTTTTACGAAATAGACACAAGTAATCGAAACTACATTCTATGTTGAATTTATCGAACCGAATATTCCCCTTTTTAGCTTGGTAGCCTAAGAATTGGTGTTCTGACACCAATTGACGCGAATCCTAAAGATAGATCTATTTGGCCCAACGAGCCTCACCCGATACGGGGTGCTTTAGTACTTCGAATTATCCTACCGATGAGAGTTCCGAAAAGGATGGGGATATTCTATATGCATTTCCGTTAAGGTCGGTTACTAGGTGTTCGACATATGAATGATTTTTATCTCTGCCGTTTGCGAAATGCCGGATTTTGAGATAGTTGTTATGAAAAATGAAATCTTGTGGTCTATTAAAATGATGAATATGAAATGATTACTATAAACTAATGAACTCACCAACATTTTGGTTGACACTTTAAAGCATGTTTATTCTCAGGTTTGAAAGAAATCTTCCGATGTACATTAGCTCATTTTAAGGATAATACTTGGAGTCATTCATGACATATTTCCAAAAGACGTTGCATTCGAGTCGTTGAAGTTCATTAGAGATTATTATTAAGTAAATGGCAGATTAGGTCATTTATAGTTTGGATATTATGAAATGGTATGCATACCTGTCAACTTTCAATGAAATGAAAGGTTGTCTTTTGAAAACGAATGCAATGTTTGTAAAATGTATCATATAGAGGTCAAGTACCTCGCGATGTAACCAACTATTGTGATTCGTTTATAATCGATGTGGACTTCGTCCGGATGGATTAGGACGGGTTGTTAGACATGACCCGGAAAATTTCGACTCATTTTAAACCAAACTCTCGATACGATGTAATATTCTTGACACGATAAGAGAAATCTGTTAGGTTGAGTCTCAAAAATTTTGAACTGTTTCATATATTCAATTGACCTTCGACCATTATCGACGATTCATGAACAACTATTTGTAAATAGATACATATATATTTAAATGTATATATAATGTATATTAAAAATGAATATTAAATGATTGTAATAGTTATTGGACGTTTTGATTTTTATTTAGAGAAATTTAATTCGAACTTATATGATTTTAATATAAAAGGTGATCCGAAAATGAGTTCTATAAATTTTAGGTTTAATAAAAATGTATTTAGGATCTAGTTATTAAATTTTAGTACTTTTTATATTTTTACCTAGGATCGAGCGCGGACAGTTGAGTTAATTTTTATTTAATAATTTTAAACAGTTAATTATAGGATAATGACTTAAACAAATAAAGACATTTAATTTAAAAATATGGGATTTTTTTCTAAGAACTTTTATCCGTCACTAATTAACAACGGAGTACGAACTACGGGTCCGTGATTTAAAATAGTAAGAGTGTCGGCACAACAATCCATTTTAAAGGCTGCTTAAACTGTTTCCATTGCATTCCATAACTTTATTATATATTTAAATAATGGTCACTGTAATTGGATGTTTATATACATGTAAGATGCTTATATATTTGATCACTTGTCTACAACCCATAACCAATCACCTCTATCACACCCACTCCTTTCCTGTTTCCTCTCCGAGCCATCACTTCACCACCGATCTTCAACCTTAATCGCCATTCACCACCACCTACTAATAGCTTCGAATCATTGTTCTGTCCAGGTTGAAGAACACCCCACTCTCTCATCCTCTCTCTCTTTAAAATTCTTGAATCAATTGAATCCACCATTAAAACACTTGTTATTGTATGTTTCTGTTCTTGTTCGAATGCATTAAAAACCCACCACTTCCATCACAACCCATTTTATCATCTATGGAACCCATCTTCAAACACCACCTTTAATTTATGTTGTTTTCTATTTTATGTCGACCGCTACCTTCACCTCTACATCACCACCACAATCGAACCAACAACAACAACTACTTTCTACAACATCTATTCTTCTGTTTTCTTGTAATGAAGACAACTAAAACCGCCACCATGGCCATCGAAATTATGCAAGTTTGATTTCCCTCTGTTTCCTTCTACGACTTTTTCCTATGGAAGCACCACTTCACTACCGTTTGTTGCTACTGTTTTGTTGGAGAACCACCCACCATGACAACAAACCCACAACCACTGTACGCCACAGTCCACCACCAAGGACCACCTTAATCTTTTATCTTCTCTCTCTCTAAAATTCTTCTTCGTGAACCTTAAAAACCGATAACCATAAGTCACCTTCACCATCTCGTTTAACTACCTGCAACCCTTATAAAATCATTGTTGCTGCACTTCTTCTTCTTTTTGGCCGACAACCTATAACACAATATACCCCACTTGCCAACATATTTGCTAGTGGTGAATATTAAAACAATATAGGAAACGTACAGTTAAACTAAGTTCCTATCTTGCAAACGTCTTAATAGGCTATTTTAATGGACTATATCAAGGGAAAAGCCCAATATCTTTGCACTTGGGTATGAAGGCCCAACAGAAGTCATTTTAAAATCCAAAATATGATTTCTGGCCCAAACAGATCGATGTATTACTTAGTTGTTCGTTCAAATCCAAACATTTAAAACCATGATCGAATATTGATGAAATGAGGTTACTAATAGATTATAGATTAAGATGTTGGTGATGAAGTGATAACCGATGATGTTGTATTCGGGATGACGAGCTGAGACAAAGAGAAAGATGATGATTTATGTTAATGATGATTATGGCGATTAGGATAGAAAACAATTAGGTTACTATGATAATGATACGTACGATGATGTTGATAACCAACTAAGGATGATGATTCGTATGATGATAAGGATGGTAAACGAATCATGAGTATTGATGATGATGATATTATGTTTTAAGTTAAGAAGATAACCAAACAGATATTAAGAGCTAAGAAGATTTAATGGGTGGATTAATTCAAAAAGTATCAGACAGAGTAACGGTTGGGTGTGTAGTTGGGGAATTTGAGGTCGCGGGTTCAAGCCCGGTAATGACGTACGTCCCGCCATGCCGGTCACGTGCGACGCATGGCGTATCAATCAGCTGGACGTTTAGCTTCTGCTCCTGGTAGAATTGCAACTAAGTCAACGCTACAGTAGTCATGAATGTTCCTACGCTACGTGTAGAAACCCGAACTAATCCTCCCGGACGGAGTCTTCAACAGTTGGTTCCATTGCGATGATCGACTCCAAGTAATGTCTTTAGTATGAGCAAATGCACAGCGGAAGACTTAATTCGTACCTGAGAATAACATGCTTTAAAAAGTCAACATAAAGTTGGTGAGATATATAGGTTTGATGCTAGCAGCGTTATAACTATGGACCACAAGATTTCATGTTTATAAACATAATACACTCGCAAGTGTATGAAAAGCATTCTAAGTAGTGGGGACCCGGTAACTAGCCTTAACAAGAGTGTGTACCCCTGAGTTATAATAATATGTGCACCGAATCAAGTGCGTTCCGTTAACCTCGAAGTACTAAACACCCGTTCTTCTAGTTTAGTAGTGACTAGAACAACATCTGGGTGGGGGTGTAAAACCCGATAGATCTATCTTTAGGATTCGCGCCTACCAGTTCATAAACCAATAGTTAAAGTTACCAAGCTAGGGGATTTTTGATTCAAACCCATGTAGAACGTAATTTTAGTCACTTGTGTCCATAACGTAAATCATTTATAAAAACAGCGCATGTATTCTCAGCCCAAAAATATTTAAAGTTTAAAAGGGACTATATACTCACCATAATGTATTTTGTAGTAAAAATACATATAACACCATTAAACACATATAAGGTTGGCCTCGGATTCACGAACCTATAGCATTTATATATATATATATATATTAATATATAATCGTAACCAAATAATTTATTAATTGTTATTTTAGTAAATTATATATTTCATTAATAACCTTATTATCTATATTTATTTTATATACTTTAAATAAATTATTATTTATTGCAAAATATCATTATAGTTATGTTATATGTAATAAATATATTTTTCCTATATATATATATATATAATATTTGTTTAGTAAATTATGTATAATAATCTTAATAGTGATACTAAAAATAATAACGTTGACAATAATTTGATAATGTAAATAAAATTGTAGGAAAATCATGTTAATGAAAATAATAATAATGATAGTAATAATAATAATGATAATAGTTAAAATGTTAATTTTTAAAGTTAATGATAATAAGTTTAATAATAATAAATGCTAAATGTCATTCTAATAATCATATAGATAATATTATTAACAATAACAATATTTGTTTTATTGAAAATATTAATAATAATAATGATAATACCATTAACTTAATTAAGGATGATCTTACTCATACCTCTACATATTAGGAGTATTAATAACAATAAATATAATAATAATAATAATAATAATAATACTAATAATAATAAAAAAAATTGATAATATAAAAGTGTATACCCCTTTCAAAAGTCTTTCAAAAAAAATGCTCATGACGAGACTCGAACCCTCGACCTCCCGCTCACATGTCAACACCCTAACCGTTCTTCCATCCGTGTTTTCTTTGATTTATATCCCATAGTTTTAATTATATCTTGTAACTGCCTATCATCTTCCTCATCAACATAATCGAACAAGAACTCAATCAATCATAACCATTAATCTCAGATTATTTTTAGATTTAACTTTTGAAACAGAAAACGAAATGTTGGTGGTTTTTGGATCAACAGACTTCGAAAATAATTTTTTTTAAAAAAATAAACTAAAGAACACACAACATAAACTCAATCAACGATTATGATTTCTGGACGTTTTTAGACTAAGATTTATAAATGAAATAGGTAGAAATTTTATCATGGAAGCTTCGTGATTCACCAATTGAATCTGGAACATCAACAAAATTTCGAATTTTTAGGATGAATAAAAGATTGTCTTTTTGAAAGTAAGGTTTGATTTCAAAAATTGAAACCCGTTAGATAAAATTGATCCTTGAAACTTTGAAGATAGTTTAAACGAATTATTCTTAACAGAACCCCATTTTTACATTTTGTAATTCGTTAGAAATCGAGCACTTTGAAGATTGAAACCACGAACAGGGACCAGTGACGGGTTTTTTTTTTTTTTTTTTTTTTTTTTAACTTTCGATTGCAGGGTTATTGTATTCCAATCATAGAGTTCAACTGATCGATCTTTTTATATAATATAGATGAATCCGACAACAGCTCACGAGATTAGCAGGAAAAGTCAGTAAAAGAACAAAAAAATTTGGAATCTGATAAAAAAACGTGTTCCTATCTGTTTATAATTTATAAATATTAATAATTAATTATAATAATAATAATAATAATAATATTAATAACAATTGATTTATAGAATGTGTTATAATTAATTGTAATGATTATAATTTATAACAATAATAATTCTTGTTAATAATATCTAGTATCAAATAATAATAATAATTTTATTAATACCAAAATTATTTTGATAATAATGATAATGAATAAATAATATTTATAATGATATTAATAATAATAATGTTAATGATAATAATATTAATAATAATATCAAAATAATACAATTACCATAAAAGTAATAATAATATCCATATTTCTAAATAAAAAGATAGTTTTTAGTTATTCAAAAAAAATAATAATTATAATAACTAAATTATATATATATTTTTTTTACTACCAATTACGATATTAATAATGATAACAGTAATATTAGCGATTAAATATATTAACTTATATATTGTTAATCATGTAATACATATGTTATATAATAACATATTTTTATATATAATATATTATACATATAATAGTAATCATATAGATTCATTTTAAATTACACTTAATTAGTTTGAATCTTATTTTACATATTTGATTATATTATATATTTTCGAATTATTATATATACCTGCATTTAAATAAATAAATATTTATATTTAATTACATCTTAAGTTACAACAATTTATTCGTGAATCGTCTGGCTTGGTCAAAAGGTAACCGGTTAACCGTAGGTTTCAAATTTTCTAGACTCAACATTACAGATTTTGCTTATCGTGTCGGAAACATATGGAGATTAGAGTTTAAATTTGGTTGGAAATTTTCGGGTCGTTACAGTACCCACCCGTTAAAGAAATTTCGTCCCCGAAATTTTGTAGGGGTTGTCATAAATAACAATAGAAATGTTTTTATGACGAATATGAGGTAATAATAAAGTTTTATCATTATTGAGAGATTTGGATAAAACGATTCGATTATGTAAAGCGCACGAGTGAAGCTATCACAAAAGAGTGAGATGAGTGAAAATATATTCGTTTTTACCAATGACGTGTTTAGAATTGATTTTCGAAATTTATGGAAATAAAGAAAATCTTATGTAATAAGATTTGGTTCTTCGGCGATTTAGAAAACAGGATCTCCTTTGATTTAATGCGGTAATCTATTTCGATTTCTTTGTCGGATATTTCACTGTAAAACTACTTCCTTCGTTTCTTCTTCCCGTCCTTGAGTCAAGCGAGTAATGATCCAAAATTCGTAGGTATGAACATAGTTAATGCTCTTAGAAAGAAATGGTAATGGCACGATTTTGATTTGTCCAATTACTAGAATATCCTGGAAAAATCGAATTATCAAGACGATATATTCCTAATACGTTTGGGGATTAGATAGAATGTAAGAGCCGTGTAACATAGCACATGATGACGGTACTGTGAATCATCACATTCCATTAGAAAACTAACATGACTTACTGCAATATAATGAAGTTGATTAAGTTTCATTATATTATACTAATTCATGCATCAGTTCTCAACATTACTTCAAAACATTCATATTTTAAACTCGAAGGTTTCAGAATTTAGAAACTAACACAGTTTCTTTTATATTGTAATGCAGATATTACAGAGAGATACATGATCCCGGATAAGAATAATTGTGAAAATATCTCCAGAAATATAGAGGATATGTATAACGGAAGGTATGAAGATATCTTATAACATCTAAGATAAGATGATGATGAAGAATAATATCTGAAAAGATTTAGAATAAGGAGTAGGGTTCTTACTAACGATTTCAGCAGGCACAGAATCGTTTGGATTCTTTGAAGTCGGGTTTAGTTTTCATAATTTGTCCATGGTCTCATTCATGTTTTGCTCAATCCGTTTTTCAGTTTCAACACTTTTTCTTTTCTGGGCTTTTCCAACATACTGTACTTCATTGTAAACTTTTGACTATTAAAGTTGTTTATGGTTTTTGCTGCTTCATCAGTATTTCAAGAACTATTTCATAGTCCAGGATGTTTTTCAGAAACTTCACATTCGAAATATGTAATTCTTAGGGATCGACGTTTTTGGTATAACTGGGAGAATTTCTACGAGATTTTCAAAATATTGATTGCGGATTTTGCCAAACAGATAACGAGTTGCTGGTACGTCTGCTGATGATGTTGTGAAATATAAAAGGTTCTCTGGTAACGAAGGCGAAAGGACAAGGTATAAATATCGAGATTATAATAGGAGTAATCTCATTGAGAAGTCGAAGTGGAGCTGTGACAAAATTAGCTTCTTGAAAAGAAATTGTAGGGTTGTTTTTGCTAATGGATGATAAGGAATTTGACGCAGATAAGTTTTAACTATGACTTCGGTTTCGGAAATTTTTCAGGTGCATCACTGTATGCATAAATCTTTCTTCCGTAAACGAGGTGCAGCGGGTTCATTATTTCGATCGAGGTGTTTTCAAGAATCAGGAAAAGTTGTGAATGCGAATTGTAATCGTCAAGATACGAATGAGGTTTAAGATAAAATCAAGTGGCAAACTTGAAGATTAGTTTAGTTTCATATGTTATAATCAATATTTTAATTTAATTCATTTTAATCGTCCAAAGTTAGCAGTCCAATAATCCGATGGTTCAATGATTCATATATAATTTAATATATAATATTCGAATTAAATAATACGTATCGTGACCCGTGTACCGGTCTTGGTGTCGATCACAACTCAAAGTATATATATATTTTGGAATCAACTCCGACCCTGTATAGCCAACTCCCACCTTCACATATAGAGTGTCTACGGTTGTTCCGAAATATATATATAGATGGGTCGATATGATAAGTCGAAACCTTGCATACGTGTCCCATTATTTAAAGTGCGTAAAAATAAATAACAGAAATTAAATGACGATAAATAAAATTGCGAAAATGTAAATTGCGATAAATTAAATGTTAATCAGTTAGCTGGGAACAGTTAGCCGGAACAGTTAGCGTGGAATCTTAACAATATTTCAATTAGTTAATCCGTTTGTTTCTAACCAATTTTATTATATCCAATGTTTTCTTCATTATGCCACTTGTTGGATTCTGATAAGTCAAAATCCAAATATGAAATTTTGAATGAAAATGGTTATTCTGTGATGAATGGATACGTATATCGGTGATTGTAGGTAGGATAGTAAATAACCGTTGAATCAGATTCGAAGAATGTACAGTATAACTTGTTAATGTGAATTTTAAATATTCCTCGGGTACTACCCACCCGTTAAAATATTCTCATCATTAACAGTTTGTACGAAAGAAGTTTTAATTACAATCTTTATGAAAATATACTTGCATATATATTTTCTTCGGATGTAATTATGAATTTAATGAGTCAATAGAATATTATACACATTTGATTTATTGTTGGCACTTGATTACATAATCTCTAAAACATTAGAGATTACATAATTGCCATGTCGAACGAAGGTAAATGAGGTAGAACAATACGTAGAACGAAATTAATCGATGTAGAACGATATGTAGAACGAAGATCATACTCTAAATACAGACGGTAATATTGAGGCGTGTGATGTTGATATTCGAGGTACAGATTGTGATGTTGAGAGTTACGGCGCGGTTATGGTTTAGGGATGATAAGGGTACTGTCGACGTCGATGATGTTGGTACTGATTATGCTACTGGTGCTGCTGCTGGTGTTCGTAACCTTCGCACCAGTTTCTCCAAAGTCGTCACACGAGCGCGTAGTTTATTAACTCCTTCTAGTACTACAGGATGATTGACGGTTGAAGCGAGCGAATAAACAAGATTTGTGATATGGGATATTATGTAATCGTGACGAGATACTCTAGGAATGGGCGAGAAAATGATGTTTCGAATAGGTTCGCCGGTAAGTGCTTCAGGTTCATTGCCAAGGGGTAATTGGATGGATGGAAAGGATCTTCAATGTGAAATGATTTCCGGATATCGGATGATATTCTAACTATATAGAATATCTATATGTAATACTAAATATTTCGTAGGCTACAAAGGATGTTACGGCATATATCAGGCAAATCTACAGATACGCCAAGATAGGAATTATTAGATACGCTAAGATATGAATTTCGTCTATACACTATCGATGCACTAAATGCAGTAGAGTGTGTCTAGACTTGAGAATGATAGGCAGACAATTTCCTAAGGATAATAAGCAGATGATTTCCGACTAGAAATGATAAGCAAAACTTTTGACAGACAGACACGGTCAAAGTCCAGACTCACTAATGTATCCTAACAACTACCAGTTAGACACACTAATGGGAGACCTGGTTCTCTAAGACCAACGCTCTGATACCAACTGTAGAAACCCGAACTAATCCTCCCTGACGGAGTCTTCAACAGTTGGTTCCATTGCGATGATCGACTCCAAGTAATGTCTTTAGTATGAGCAAATGCACAGCGGAAGACTTAATTCGTACCTGAGAATAACATGCTTTAAAAAGTCAACATAAAGTTGGTGAGATATATAGGTTTGATGCTAGCAGCGTTATAACTATGGACCACAAGATTTCATGTTTATAAACATAATACACTCGCAAGTGTATGAAAAGCATTCTAAGTAGTGGGCACCCGGTAACTAGCCTTAACAAGAGTGTGTACCCCTGAGTTATAATAATATTTGCACCGAATCAAGTGCGTTCCGTTAACCTCGAAGTACTAAACACCCGTTCTTCTAGTTTAGTAGTGACTAGAACAACATCTGGGTGGGAGTGTAAAACCCGATAGATCTATCTTTAGGATTCGCGCCTACCAGTTCATAAACCAATAGTTAAAGTTACCAAGCTAGGGGATTTTTGATTCAAACCCATGTAGAACGTAATTTTAGTCACTTGTGTCCATAACGTAAATCATTTATAAAAACAGCGCATGTATTCTCAGCCCAAAAATATTTAAAGTTTAAAAGGGACTATATACTCACCATAATGTATTTTGTAGTAAAAATACATATAACACCATTAAACACATATAAGGTTGGCCTCGGATTCACGAACCTATAGCATTTATATATATATATATATTAATATATAATCGTAACCAAATAATTTATTAATTGTTATTTTAGTAAATTATATATTTCATTAATAAACTTATTATCTATATTTATTTTATATACTTTAAATAAATTATTATTTATTGCAAAATATCATTATAGTTATGTTATATGTAATAAATATATTTTTCCTATATATATATATATATAATATTTGTTTAGTAAATTATGTATAATAATCTTAATAGTGATACTAAAAATAATAACGTTGACAATAATTTGATAATGTAAATAAAATTGTAGGAAAATCATGTTAATGAAAATAATAATAATGATAGTAATAATAATAATGATAATAGTTAAAATGTTAATTTTTAAAGTTAATGATAATAAGTTTAATAATAATAAATGCTAAATGTCATTCTAATAATCATATAGATAATATTATTAACAATAACAATATTTGTTTTATTGAAAATATTAATAATAATAATGATAATACCATTAACTTAATTAAGGATGATCTTACTCATACCTCTACATATTAGGAGTATTAATAACAATAAATATAATAATAATAATAATAATAATAATAATAATAATAATAATAATAAAAAATTGATAATATAAAAGTGTATACCCCTTTCAAAAGTCTTTCAAAAAAAATGCTCATGACGAGACTCGAACCCTCGACCTCCCGCTCACATGTCAACACCTTAACCGTTCTTCCATCCGTGTTTTCTTTGATTTATATCCCATAGTTTTAATTATATCTTGTAACTGCCTATCATCTTCCTCATCAACATAATCGAACAAGAACTCAATCAATCATAACCATTAATCTCAGATTATTTTTAGATTTAACTTTTGAAACATAAAACGAAATGTTGGTGGTTTTTGGATCAACAGACTTCGAAAATAAATTTTTTTAAAAAAATAAACTAAAGAACACACAACATAAACTCAATCAACGATTATGATTTCTGGACGTTTTTAGACTAAGATTTATAAATGAAATAGGTAGAAATTTTATCATGGAAGCTTCGTGATTCACCAATTGAATCTGAAACATCAACAAAATTTCGAATTTTTAGGATGAATAAAAGATTGTCTTTTTGAAAGTAAGGTTTGATTTCAAAAATTGAAACCCGTTAGATAAAATTGATCCTTGAAACTTTGAAGATAATTTAAACGAATTATTCTTAACAGAACCCCATTTTTACATTTTGTAATTCGTTAGAAATCGAGCACTTTGAAGATTGAAACCACGAACAGGGACCAGTGACGGGTTTTTCTTTTTTTTTTTTTTTTTTTTTAACTTTCGATTGCAGGGTTATTGTATTCCAATCATAGAGTTCAACTGATCGATATTTTTATATAATATAGATGAATCCGACAACAGCTCACGAGATTAGCAGGAAAAGTCAGTAAAAGAACAAAAAAATTTGGAATCTGATAAAAAAACGTGTTCCTATCTGTTTATAATTTATAAATATTAATAATTAATTATAATAATAATAATAATAATAATAATAATAATAATAATAATAATAATAATAATAATAATAATAATAATAATAATAATAATAATATTAATAACAATTGATTTATAGAATGTGTTATAATTAATTGTAATGATTATAATTTATAACAATAATAATTCTTGTTAATAATATCTAGTATCAAATAATAATAATAATTTTATTAATACCAAAATTATATTGATAATAATGATAATGAATAAATAATATTTATAATGATATTAATAATAATAATGTTAATGATAATAATATTAATAATAATATCAAAATAATACAATTACCATAAAAGTAATAATAATATCCATATTTCTAAATAAAAAGATAGTTTTTAGTTATTCAAAAAAAAAAATAATTATAATAACTAAATTATATATTTTTTTTTTTACTACCAATTACGATATTAATAATGATAACAGTAATATTAGCGATTAAATATATTAACTTATATATTGTTAATCATGTAATACATATGTTATATAATAACATATTTTTATATATAATATATTATACATATAATAGTAATCATATAGATTCATTTTAAATTACACTTAATTAGTTTGAATCTTATTTTACATATTTGATTATATTATATATTTTCGAATTATTATATATACCTGCATTTAAATAAATAAATATTTATATTTAATTACATCTTAAGTTACAACAATTTATTCGTGAATCGTCTGGCTTGGTCAAAAGGTAACCGGTTAACCGTAGGTTTCAAATTTTCTAGACTCAACATTACAGATTTTGCTTATCGTGTAGGAAACATATGGAGATTAGAGTTTAAATTTGGTTGGAAATTTCCGGGTCGTTACACTACGCCACCCGTAGCGTACCGGAGAAAAGATGACTTAGTCCACAGTTGCATGTCCGTCTGACAAATCAGGAGAACGTGGAGCAGTTAGTGGGCATGATTAAAGGATTCCAGGAGTGGTAATCGTGGGTTAGTGGAGTAATGGTGGTTACCTACAATAACCGCCATCTTATACCTATAAATACCACTCATAATCACACTTTAAACACAACAATTCAACATTCACCTACCACTTTGCTGATCACTCTAATTAGCTCACCTTGGAGGCTCGGTAAAAGTCAACCACCACCACACCATTCATACTCATCACATAACCGGAGGATCCCCTTCTGAAGGTTAGTCTACGATCTTTTGCACTCAAGTCGTTTTTGGCTTGATCATTTGGCACCATCCGTGGGACCGTTTGATCAGTACTTTCAGGCTAGATGACAGACGATTCCAATCCATCACCAACCGTTGACGCTGGCAAGGAACCATACGATCCTATGAAGCCCACTGACGACAGCGGTTATGAAACACCAGATGACACTATTAAACGCACTAGGTTACAGTTTGACGAAGATGACGAGACCAATAAGCATAACGTTGAGGGGACGGAAACCCCCGAAGAAAATCTAAGCCATCTCAAACCCATCGGAGGCGAGGAAGCGATCCGTTTTCTAGCAAAAGGGGATTTGTTCTACCATCGCTTATGTCCAAGGGTGGAGAGAGACCAATAGGTATGTCAAAAGCTAAACCGCGTTCCGTTACGAGACAGACGACGGACGCCAGCAAGAGCTCCGGCAAAACCAGAGAGGAGGCGCGAAAGGACTTAATCGAGAATTTGATATTAGCCGCTCCGGAATCCATGAGTGCACAGGTTGAGCAGCCCGTCGTGGTGGATAATATGCTGAACAATTGGTATGCTATGATGGGGGATAATGTTAAACGGACGTTTGAGGTTTCGGCGACGTCCGAGAAGTTCACTAGAGAAATAGCTACTCATCCGTTGCCCACCGTGCTTACTACCCCCCTCACGCTAGGAATGTACGACGGCACGACGGATCCGGAGGATTTCCTTCAGCAATTCGAGCACGCTGTCAAGACGCAGCACTGGGATAGCTCGACGGCGTGCCATATGTTCCCGGGACAGCTTCAAGCCGTCGCGAGGGAATGGTTCGCAAAGTTACCTGCCTTGAGCATATCCAGTTACACGGATTTGAGAACAAAGTTTGTGCAACGTTTTCAGAATTTTAAACGTACCGAATTGACTCACCTTGACGCGCACAACATCAAAATGAGGACACGCGAATCCCTGATGGGCTTTGTTTCTCGCTTCACGGTGGAATGTCAAAAGATACCAGACCTTCCTGAGACGCAGCAAATCTCAGCGTTCATCATGGGCATTTGTCAAATCCGTTACTTGCCGTTGGTAAAGTCGATGCGGCGCAAACTACCCCGGACGTTTGTTGAAGCCGTGAAATGGTGAAGGACTATGTGCGTTCCGAAGAATTTGCAGATGCTGCCGTCGGTGATCGTAGCGCATCGGACCGGAATGACAAAGACGATAAAGGAAATAGCAGAGGCAATGCAGGTAGCAAGTACAAAGGAAGTGGTAGCGGTAACAGTAAGGGTTACGGATGTTCCAGCCATAAGTCTGACCACCGTAACAACTATCGCCCTTACGAACGGTACGTTCCTAAGAGATTGTCTGATGAAGAGGAAACTTTGATAAAGTCATTGTCGAAAACACCTAAAGAAATTTTAACAACGGAAGAAATAAGCAAGGATTTTCTGCCACCAAAACCGATGCAGCCACGCTTCGCCGTGGATGAAAGTAAGTGGTGTATCTTTCATGAGGACAAGGGGCATGACGTAGATGACTGCAGAGAGCTCAAAAAGGTGATAATCGAACGATTGAAGCTTGGAGAATTCGATCATTTGAAGCCGTCACGCGTCAAAACACCCGGGGCGAAGAAATTCTCCTGGCAGAGAGGCAAAGAAAAAGCCCCTGAAAAGCACATCCACATGATACAAATGTGGCACGCCGGTCATGTAAGGAAGGCGGAAGTCTTGGAAGAATGGGAATGCGCCCCCATCACGTTTCCTGCTTTTTGGAAAGTCTGTCCTACCGACTTGCCCGTGACGATAACCGCCACGGTAGGACGGTGCAGGGTGTCTAGGATTTATGTTGATACGGGGAGCGCCGTTGACGTTTTGTACGAACATTGCTTCTTGCAGTTTCCACAGGATGTGTAGGATAAGTTAAAACCACCGCTTCATCCCGTCGCGGGATTCACGGGCGAAACCACTTGGCCTCTGGGCCGAGTAAGCATTGATGTTACGTTGGAGGAAAACGAGAAGCGGCGAACGGTCGCCCTAAATTTTGTGGTCGTTAGAAGCCAATCAAAGTATAACATTATCTTGGGACGGGAAGCGTTATGTGAATTCGGCGCGATAGCTTCCACTGTAACGACCCGGAAATTTCCGACCAAATTTAAACTCTAATCTCTATATGGTTCCGACACGATAAGCAAAAACCCTAAAGTTGACCCGCATTTTTTTTCGATCGTCCTATACTTATAAGATTAATATTTACATAAATTAAAACTTACCAACATGATAAGTAATCCAAATTGTCGAGATTTATATTTCCGAAAAGAGTTTTACACAACGTTTGACCGTCTAGTTTGACCGACGATATCACGAACTATACAATATATGATAATTATACGTTTGCGTATATATATGTATATATACATATTTAACATGATTAATGAATGTTTTAATATCTTATTTTGTATCAAAAACTATAAGTTATAAGTATATTTTGAAACTACTAACTTAAGTTTTCAAAACGATAACTATACGTAACGTTATTTGACATAAATACTTAAGACTTATAATGTTTATACATATATCGTATAAGTAATGTATTTACTCACTTTTAAGACTTAAATACATAAAATCATATAAGTGTATTCACAAAAGATAGCTATATTTGAATCCTCATTCCATTTTTCACAAAATTTCTATACGTATATCTAGAGTATTT
This sequence comes from Rutidosis leptorrhynchoides, assembly GCF_046630445.1. Classification (NCBI taxonomy): domain Eukaryota; kingdom Viridiplantae; phylum Streptophyta; class Magnoliopsida; order Asterales; family Asteraceae; genus Rutidosis; species Rutidosis leptorrhynchoides. The sequence goes on from NC_092343.1 coordinate 6,965,208, forward strand.
GTACTCGTATCATACCTAGCTTCTATACGTATTTACTATTGGTATATACACATCAAATCACCACCTAACCAGCCCTTGTTACTACCCTAGGTATAAGGTAATTGCTTTTGTATTATTGTTTGACAAATACATAAGATTACAAACTAAAATTTTGTCATGTTATCCTTAAAGATCACATTTTTAGGAGTATATATGTATCATCATTTTGATTCATTTACTACTTCAATCTCCTAGCTAAAACACACACACTTATAACCCTTAAACACCTTCAACAATTCAGTAAAGTTCTAAGAAGATCTAGCTTCAAAAACCTTACATAAACACCATAAGAAAACCATACAAAAACACTTCAAGAAAACCTTCCAAGAACACCAACTTACTTCCAATCTTTCATCCACTTCTATCACCCTTTTGATTCTAGCTTCTTACTCCTCTTTTACAGCAAACTTATCCAAGGAACTTGAGGTAGAATCTATGTTCATAACCTTGTTCGATTCATATATATATAGCTATCTTATTTTGTGGTACAAAAGTTTAACAACAAGAACATAGTTTGAATGTTTTCAAACTTGTTTGCAAACTAAATAGATCCTTCTAACTTAACTTTTAAAATACTTCAAGACCTGTAAATATAACTTAAATATATGCTAATTTAATAAGGTAAAACTTGGTTTTTCAAAGTATAAGTATTTTTAGAAAAATGGTCATTAAATGATTTTTTTTTGTAACAAAATGTTTAACTTCATATGTTTCACTAATGTTTCACTTATGCCGTATGATTTTGAATACAAACCAAGGTATTTACAGTTCATAGTCTTAAAGAAGAACTCGATCCAAGAAGATGGCAATTTGAATCAACGAAAACGGACTTGTAACGAAGAAACTATGACCGAAACAAAATTGGTTATCCTAGATCATTTCAACTACGGGATCAATTGGAAAAAAAGATATAAATCACATATTTCTAAGATAACATGATATTTTATATATATGTACTCATAATTCAATTTCATATGGTTCAGGATCACCCGTAAACAACACGAGAAGATTAATCATAAGATCCCATGATTGTACGCAACACGTCATTTGACAACACCGGTACTTTATGTACGCAACACGTCATTTGACAACACCGGTACCATGGGTCAAGATTAATCTCGACCAACACATATACGATGGGGTTTTATGGGAGTTTTATTTATTTCGTTGGGGGTTTATTTATTGCGGGTATATTAAACATCTAAAAATGAACCATTAAAATTGAATTACTAACATCGAAACGCTAACTACGGACTAAGGAATTATTCAAAGTATTAAAAGTATTATAAATATATATACGAGATGTTTGTTTAAAATGAAAATATATTGATATATTATATATGGATAGGTTCGTGATATCAACCGGAAGACCAAGTCAAAAATATATATATCTTCGAGACAACAGTGAGTATATAGTCCCACTTTTAAACTTTAAATATTTCGGGATGAGAATACATGCATTTATGTTTTACGATATGGACACAAGTAACTGAAAAATATATTCTACGTTGAGTTGTACCACTGGCATATTTCCCTGTAGCTTGGTAACTACTATTTACAGCGGTATTGTAAACGCGAATCCTGTTGATAGATCTATCGGGCCTGACAACCCCAACCGGACTGGACGACCAGTATTCAACGGTTGCACAGTACTTCGTTTTGTGACTACACTTGGTACGGTGTAGTAAGATTTCATAATAAAGGGAATATGCGACGTGATTAAATGTTAAGTATGGTTACCAAGTGCTCAACCACTTAGAATATTTTTATTGAAATGATTATATACGAAATCTTGTGGTCCATTGTTATAACGCTGCTAGCATTAAACCTATATATCTCACCAACTTTATGTTGACGTTTTAAAGCATGTTATTCTCAGGTACGAATTAAGTCTTCCGCTGTGCATTAGCTCATGTTAAGGATACTACTTGGGACCATTTAAGCTATGATACAAGGACGTTGCATTCGAGTCATTGAAGTTCATTAAAGACTATTGTTATGAAAATGGCAGATTAGATCATTTGGTTGTTATAAAATGTTAGGCTAATATGTCAACTCTCGTTGTAATAATAGATTGCCTTTAAGAAATAAATGCAACGTTTGTAAAATGTATCATATAGAGGTCAAGTACCTCGCGATGTTATCAACTATTGTAATTCGTTTTTAATCTATATGGACGATGTCCGGATGATTAGTTTCGGATCCTTTCAGTTGGTATCAGAGCGTTGGTCTTAGCGAACCAGGCCTTGCATTAGTGTGTCTAACTAGTAGTTGTTAGGATACATTAAGTGAGTCTGGACTTTGACCGTGTCTGCCTGTCAAAAGTTTTGCTTATCAATCCTAGTCGGAAATCATCTGCTTATCATCCTTAGGGAACTGCCTGCTTATCATTCTTAAGTCTAGACACGTCTTACTGCATTTAGTGCATCGATAGTGTATAGACAAAATTCATATCTTAGCGTATCTGTTACTATAGACATTGCCTGACGTATTTCAAAGATTCTCCGTAATTCATGGGATTTTGATATTATATATACATATGTAAATTATGTATTGAAGAGTACCCAACCCAACTCCTATAATCTATTCCAAACCAAAAATTCACTTCTCCGACTATACAAGATGGATTCTTCATCCAGTTCGAATTCCTCCGACTTCGATAGCTATGCCGATATGGATTTCCATTCGAGCTCCGAGAACAGCGTCACCGGAATGGATCAACCAATTTCCCATCATCTATTTTGGATGAATTGGGGATGGGTTCGTAATATACTAAATCTCTGGAGGCAAGAAGAAGGTGATCCATTCCATCCACCAAATTGTCCTCTTAACGATGAACCTGAAGCACTTACCGGTGAACCTATTCGAAACACCATTTTCTCGCTCATTTCTAGAGTATCTCGTCATGATTACATACTATCCCATATTTCGAATCTTGTTCATTCGCTCGTTCCAACCGTCAATCATCCCGGTATAATAGAAGAAGTCAACGAGCTTCGCGCTCGGGTAGTGGCTTTAGAAAATACGGTGCGAAGGTTACAAACACCAGCAGCAGCACCAGCAGCATAATCTATACCACCATCATCAACGCCGACAGTACTCTTGTCACCCCCAAAATCTCAACATCACAATCTGTATCTCGAATATCAACATCACACGACTCAATATCTGTACTTCGAGTATGATCTTCGTTCTATATATCGTTCTACATCGATTATCTTCGCTTTACGTATCGTATGACGATTATGTAATTTCTAAAGTCTTAGAGATTATGTAATCTAGAATTAACGATAAATCAAATGAGTTTATTATCTTATTGACTCATTAAATCTATGATTATCTCTGAAGAAAATATATATGCAAGTATATTTTCATAAAGATAGTAATTAAAAATTCCTTTGTACAAACTAATAATGATGAAAATATTTTAACGGGTGGGTAGTACCCGAGGAATATTTAGAATTCACATTAATAAGTTATATTGTACATTCTTGAATCTGATTCAACGGTCATTTGTTATTTTACTTACAACCATCGATATACGTATCCGTTCACCCCAGAATAACCATTTCCATTTAAATTTCATATTTGAATTTTTTTTTTACCTATCCAAATCCAACAAGTGGCATAAAGAAGAAACATTGGACAATTAAAATGAAATAAAATGTTGATTATAACATATGAAACTAAACAATTCTTCAATTTTGCCACTTGATTTCATCCTAAACCTCATTTGTACTTCGACAATTATAATCCTCATTCAAATCTTTTCATGATTCTTGAAAACACCTCGATCGAGAAGTTGAACCAGCCGCACCTCGTTTACGGAAGAAAGATTTATGCATACAGTGATGCACCTGAAAAATTTTCGAAACCGAAGTTATAGTTAAAACGTATCCGCGTCGAATTCCTTATCATTCATTATCAAAAACAATCATACGATTCCTTTTCAAGAAGCTAATTTTGTCACAGCTCCACTTCGACTTCTCAGTGAGACTACTCCTATTATAATCTCGATATTTATACTTTGTCCTTTCGACGTTGTTACCGGAGAACCTTTTTCACAACATCATCAGCAGACGTACCAGCAACTCGTTATCTCTTTGGCGAAACCCGCAATCAGTATTTTGAAAATCTCGTAGAAATTCTCCCAGTTATACCGAGAACGACTATCCCTAAGAATTACATTTTTCGAATGTGAAGTTCTGAAAAACATCCTGGACTATGAAGTAGTTCTTGAAATGCTGAAGAAGCAGAAAAAAAAAAAAAAAAAAAAAAAAAAAAAAAAAAAAAAAAAAAAAACTGTAAACGACTTTAACAGTCAAAAGTTTAATGATGAAGTACATTGTATTGGTAAAGCTTAGAAAAAGAGGAGAGTTGGAACTGGAAAACGGATTGAGCAAAGTATGAAGGAGGATGTAGATAAATCACAAGAACTGAATCTGCTTTCAAAGGATTCAAACGATTCAGTGCTTGCTGAAACCATTAGTAAAAAAAAACCTACCCCTTATCCTAAACCTTTCCCGATGATATTCTTCATCATCATCTTATCTTAGATATTATAAGATATCTTCATATCTTTTGTTATACATATCCTCCATATTTCTGGAGATATTCTCACAACTGTTCTTATCCAAAATCATGTATTTCTCCGTAATATCTGCGTTACAATATAAAAGAAACTGTGTTAGTTTCTAAGTTCTAAAACCTTCAAGTTTAAAATAGGAATGTTTTGAAGTAGTGTTGGGAACTGATACATGAATTAGTATAATATAATGAAACTTGATCAACTTCATTATATTACAGTAAGTCATGTTAAGTTTCTAATGGAATGTGATGATTCACAGTACCGTCATCATGTGCCATGTTACACGGCTCTTACATTCTATCAAGTCTCCAAACATATTAGAACGTATCACCTTGATAGTTCTATTTTTCCGGAATATTCGAGTAATTTAACGAATCAAGATCGTGCCATTACAATTTTATTCTAAAACCAATAGCTAGGTTCATTCCAAATTTTATACCTACGAATTCCGAACTATTGATCGCTTGACTCAAGGACGGGAAGAAGAAACGAAGGGACAAAGTCCCAAAATAGAAATTGGGGTATAGATCACAGTAAATAGGAGAGAATATTAACTATGGATGACAATGATTATGGAAAACAGAAGCAGGAGCATCGAAGTATAAGGAAAGATATCAAACCCAACAACCACCCAGAAACTACAAACCATGTATATCAATACGTATGGCGACGTAAAGACACGGGAGAATTAGAAACATTATAATTCCAAGAAAATCATAAAAGTGAATAGATTCTTCTGGCGGTAGATGGAAGAGAAGAATGAAAGATATAAAAGTTAGAAGTATAACAAAAATCAGAACGGGATGAAGCATTTCAAAGGATACCTTAAAGTAGGAATTAAGGAGAAAGAGTAGAAGATGCGAGTTGTGAAAAATAAGGAAACGAAGGGGTGGATTTATAGTGAAATATCCGACAGAGAAATCGAAACAGATTACCGCATTAAATCAAAGAAGATTCTGATCGCCGAATAACCAAATCTTATTACGTAAGATTTTTCCTAAATCCCTTAAATCCCGGAAATCAATTCTAAACCACGTCATCGATTAAAAACGATTCCATATTTACTCATTTCATTTTTTTTTTTGTGATAGCTTCGCTCGTGCGTCTCACATAACCAAATCGTTTTATCTAAATCTTTCAATAATGATAAAATTTCATTATTACCTCATATTCGTCATGAAAACATTCCTATGGTTATTTATGACAACCTCTACCAAATTTCGAGGACGAAATTTCTTTAACGGATGGGTACTGTAACGACCCGGAAATTTCCGACCAAATTTAAACTCTAATCTCTATATGGTTCCGACACGATAAGCAAAAACCCTAAAGTTGACCCGCATTTTTTTTCGATCGTCCTATACTTATAAGATTAATATTTACATAAATTAAAACTTACCAACATGATAAGTAATCCAAATTGTCGAGATTTATATTTCCGAAAAGAGTTTTACACAACGTTTGACCGTCTAGTTTGACCGACGATATCACGAACTATACAATATATGATAATTATACGTTTGCGTATATATATGTATATATACATATTTAACATGATTAATGAATGTTTTAATATCTTATTTTGTATCAAAAACTATAAGTTATAAGTATATTTTGAAACTACTAACTTAAGTTTTCAAAACGATAACTATACGTAACGTTATTTGACATAAATACTTAAGACTTATAATGTTTATACATATATCGTATAAGTAATGTATTTACTCACTTTTAAGACTTAAATACATAAAATCATATAAGTGTATTCACAAAAGATAGCTATATTTGAATCCTCATTCCATTTTTCACAAAATTTCTATACGTATATCTAGAGTATTTGTACTCGTATCATACCTAGCTTCTATACGTATTTACTATTGGTATATACACATCAAATCACCACCTAACCAGCCCTTGTTACTACCCTAGGTATAAGGTAATTGCTTTTGTATTATTGTTTGACAAATACATAAGATTACAAACTAAAATTTTGTCATGTTATCCTTAAAGATCACATTTTTAGGAGTATATATGTATCATCATTTTGATTCATTTACTACTTCAATCTCCTAGCTAAAACACACACACTTATAACCCTTAAACACCTTCAACAATTCAGTAAAGTTCTAAGAAGATCTAGCTTCAAAAACCTTACATAAACACCATAAGAAAACCATACAAAAACACTTCAAGAAAACCTTCCAAGAACACCAACTTACTTCCAATCTTTCATCCACTTCTATCACCCTTTTGATTCTAGCTTCTTACTCCTCTTTTACAGCAAACTTATCCAAGGAACTTGAGGTAGAATCTATGTTCATAACCTTGTTCGATTCATATATATATAGCTATCTTATTTTGTGGTACAAAAGTTTAACAACAAGAACATAGTTTGAATGTTTTCAAACTTGTTTGCAAACTAAATAGATCCTTCTAACTTAACTTTTAAAATACTTCAAGACCTGTAAATATAACTTAAATATATGCTAATTTAATAAGGTAAAACTTGGTTTTTCAAAGTATAAGTATTTTTAGAAAAATGGTCATTAAATGATTTTTTTTTGTAACAAAATGTTTAACTTCATATGTTTCACTAATGTTTCACTTATGCCGTATGATTTTGAATACAAACCAAGGTATTTACAGTTCATAGTCTTAAAGAAGAACTCGATCCAAGAAGATGGCAATTTGAATCAACGAAAACGGACTTGTAACGAAGAAACTATGACCGAAACAAAATTGGTTATCCTAGATCATTTCAACTACGGGATCAATTGGAAAAAAAGATATAAATCACATATTTCTAAGATAACATGATATTTTATATATATGTACTCATAATTCAATTTCATATGGTTCAGGATCACCCGTAAACAACACGAGAAGATTAATCATAAGATCCCATGATTGTACGCAACACGTCATTTGACAACACCGGTACTTTATGTACGCAACACGTCATTTGACAACACCGGTACCATGGGTCAAGATTAATCTCGACCAACACATATACGATGGGGTTTTATGGGAGTTTTATTTATTTCGTTGGGGGTTTATTTATTGCGGGTATATTAAACATCTAAAAATGAACCATTAAAATTGAATTACTAACATCGAAACGCTAACTACGGACTAAGGAATTATTCAAAGTATTAAAAGTATTATAAATATATATACGAGATGTTTGTTTAAAATGAAAATATATTGATATATTATATATGGATAGGTTCGTGATATCAACCGGAAGACCAAGTCAAAAATATATATATCTTCGAGACAACAGTGAGTATATAGTCCCACTTTTAAACTTTAAATATTTCGGGATGAGAATACATGCATTTATGTTTTACGATATGGACACAAGTAACTGAAAAATATATTCTACGTTGAGTTGTACCACTGGCATATTTCCCTGTAGCTTGGTAACTACTATTTACAGCGGTATTGTAAACGCGAATCCTGTTGATAGATCTATCGGGCCTGACAACCCCAACCGGACTGGACGACCAGTATTCAACGGTTGCACAGTACTTCGTTTTGTGACTACACTTGGTACGGTGTAGTAAGATTTCATAATAAAGGGAATATGCGACGTGATTAAATGTTAAGTATGGTTACCAAGTGCTCAACCACTTAGAATATTTTTATTGAAATGATTATATACGAAATCTTGTGGTCCATTGTTATAACGCTGCTAGCATTAAACCTATATATCTCACCAACTTTATGTTGACGTTTTAAAGCATGTTATTCTCAGGTACGAATTAAGTCTTCCGCTGTGCATTAGCTCATGTTAAGGATACTACTTGGGACCATTTAAGCTATGATACAAGGACGTTGCATTCGAGTCATTGAAGTTCATTAAAGACTATTGTTATGAAAATGGCAGATTAGATCATTTGGTTGTTATAAAATGTTAGGCTAATATGTCAACTCTCGATGTAATAATAGATTGCCTTTAAGAAATAAATGCAACGTTTGTAAAATGTATCATATAGAGGTCAAGTACCTCGCGATGTTATCAACTATTGTAATTCGTTTTTAATCTATATGGACGATGTCCGGATGATTAGTTTCGGATCCTTTCATCCACGGTACACGGGATGGTGAAATTCCCAACCCCGTTGGGCATTGCAACTGTTTTCTCTGATCGAGTACCGATTGTAGGCCAGGTCGAGCAACCGCTACAGCAAGTCGCACCGGTAGAACAAGGTGGAAGCGTCATTATCAACCATTCCTTTCCCGAGAAGACGATTCAAATTGGGCGTACGCTGTCCGACGCGACAAAAAGTGCATTATGTGAACTCTTGGCAAACAACGCTGACGTATTTTCCTGGCAGGAGTCCGATATGATGGGCGTACCTCGCACCATAGCAGAACATCGCTTGAATGCTAATCCAAGTATAACCCCCGTAAGGCAGAAGAAACGGGGCATGGCTCCAGAGCGTAGCGCATTCTTGAAAAGCGAGGTGGAAAAGCTAGTACAGGCAGACATACTACGAGAGGTTAAGTACCAAACATGGGTTGCCAACCCGGTCTTAGTCAAGAAGGCAAATGGCTCGTGGCGAATGTGCGTTGATTTTAAAGACATTAATAAGGCCTGTCCCAAAGACAACTATCCGCTGCCAGAGATAGACTGGAAGGTAGAGTCGCTGGGGGGTTTTCGCTTCAAATGTTTTCTCGACGCTTACAAGGGGTATCACCAAATTCAGATGGCAGAACGTGACGAAGACAAAACCGCGTTCCACACGGATCAAGGCATTTTTTGCTACAAAAAGATGCCCTTCGGTTTGAAAAACGCTGGCGCTACGTACTAGCGTGTCATTGACGCTGCGTTCAAGGAACAAATCGGTCGGAACGTAGAACCATATGTCGACGACATTGTAATCAAGAGTCATACCGAGCCGGATCTCTTGCAGGATATCCAGGAGACGTTCGACTCGCTAAGGAGAATCAACATGAAGCTGAACCCGGAAAAGTGTAGCTTCGGATTTGAAGAGGGTAAGTTCTTGGGACACGTCGTAACGACGCGCGGCATACGGGCAAACCCAAAGAAGATACAAGCTGTTGAAGAAATGACAGCACCACGAACAAGGAAAGAAGTTCAAAGCCTGAACGGCAAGCTGGCAGCGTTATCAAGGTTTCTGTCGAAAGCGGCGGAACGGTCACTTCCATTTTTCAAAGTGCTAAAGGAGAATGTGGGACGTAACTTTGATTGGACACCTGAAGTGGATCGCGCTTTCCATAAAATGAAGAACTTGATTAGTACGTTGCCGACATTAACGGCGCCGATACCGGGAGAAACTTTAACCATTTACTTGGCGGCGGGAACTGATGCTGTTAGCTTGGTGCTCGTCGCGGAACGTGGCGGCACGCAGATGCCAGTTTATTTTGTAAGCAAAGTGCTACAACATGGCGAAGTTAACTATAAACCAATCGAGAAGCTTATTTTCGCTTTAGTGCACACCGCGAGACGGTTGCGACGGTACTTTCAAGCGCACCCCATGCTGGTGCTAACGGATTCACCTATTAAACAGGTAAGGTACGGCGAACGGAACCGGAGCATATTGGAGGAAATTTATTCTAACAAGTTTTTTGTGCAGGTGCTGAGCAAACCGGAGGTTTCGGGCCGACTAGCTAAATGGACAATCGAATTAGGAGAGCATGAAATTCATTACGCCCCCGTACCGCCGTCAAAGGCCAGATCATGGCTGACTTTATGGTCGAATTCATAAGCGCCGCGCCATCAGAGCCGACAGTCGAAAAAGTACCGGATACCGTCACGTGGGAGCTGTTCACTGACGGTGCTTCGAGCGCCGACGGCGCAGGTGCAAGTTTAATCCTTATTGGTCCTGACGTCAAGGAACATACCTACGCGCTGCGTTTTGAGTTCCCCGCCTCAAACAATGAAGCGGAATACGAAGCATTGTTATCTGGTTTAAGAATGGCTGAAAAATTGGGGATTAAAAATCTGAAGGTGTCGGTTGATTCTCAACTAGTAGCAAACCAAATGAACGGGACGTTCGAAGCAAGGGATCCGTCCATGCAAAACTATTTAGCCTTGGCCGAGAAAATGGCAAACAAATTTGAGCGTTTTTCAATCACACAAGTGCCGCGATCCTTGAACAAAAAGGCCGACGCACTCAGCAAACTCGCGTCAAGTGTATTCAGCCACTTCGCCAAGGATGTTTGGGTGGAGGTCCTTAGTCAAAAATCCACTGACGTGGTACAGGTATCGACTCGTTTCGATAAAAAATACGCTATACGCATAATCTGAACGAAAACACAACGTACTATGTACTAATTCTTGCAAAATGATTACAGGAGGCGGCCCCCGTTGAGGAGGTTGAGACATGGATGAGTCCCATCGTCACGTATCTAAAGACTGGGACGTTACCAGTCGACGGGTCAATGGCACGAAAGATCCGTATGAAAGCACCTATGTACTTGCTACGGGACGGAATTCTGTTCAAGAAGTCCTTCAGAGCGCCACTGTTAAGGTGCGTCGGCCCAGGCGAAGCGGAAACAATTATAAGGGAGGTGCACGAAGGGACTTGTGGCATGCATGCAGGATTCAGGACCGTTGTGGGGAAGATAATGCGGATGGGGTATTTTTGGCCGTCAATGTATCGTGACACGAAAAAAATCATTAAGGCTTGTGCTTCATGCCAATGTCACGCGCCGCAAATTCACATGCCGGCGCATGAGCTGATTCCCGTGACGTCGGCTTGGCCCTTTTACAAATGGGCTATTGACTTGGTAGGCCCCTTTCCAGACGGGAAACATCTGGTCGTTGCAATTGACTTTTTTACCAAGTGGGTCGAAGCCAAACAGTTGAAAAGCATAACGGGCAAGCAGATTGTGAACTTTGTTTGGGACGATATCATATGCCGTTTCGGAATACCACATGAAATTGTAAGTGATAACGGCAAACAATTTGCTCACGATCCGTTTCGTTCATGGTGTGACGGGTTGAACATTAAGCAGACTTTCAGTTCCGTCGCACACCCGCAAGCAAACGGACAGGTTGAGGTCACCAACAGGGACATCGTTTGCCGGGATAAAGGCAAGGTTGGACACGGACAGTAAAGGTTGGGCAGATGAGCTTCCACAGGTCTTATGGGCATTCCGAACTACGCCTAAAGGTAGCAACAGGGAAACGCCATTCAGCCTCGTCTATGGCACCGAGGCGGTGATACCCGCAGAAATTGCCGTTCCAACCCAACGTATAATGCAATTCAATGAAGAGTCCAACGTCATTAACTTGAAGGAAAATTTGGACTTACTGGAAGAAAGGCGCGACGCCGCCGCCATCAGAGAAGCGTCAAACAAGCAGAAAATTGCCAAGTACTACAATCAACGGGGTGAAGGAACGTACTTTCCGTCCCGGCGATTATGTATGGCGTAACAATAACGCCAGCCGGGTCGAGGATACTGGCAAGCTGGGACCCAACTGGGAGGGCCCATATGTGATTGCTGACGCCATTGGTAACGGGGCGTATAACCTCAAGACACATGATGGCAAGTTCGTGCCGCGTACCTGGCACGCAACCAACTTAAAGAAGTTTTATGTTTAATTATTTCGAAACATTTCGTTACTGCAATTTTTAAATTTTAATTTTTCATTTCAATTTTGTGATTGATCACCACAAATGTAAGCGCGTAGCGCACCAGACTCTTGTTTGCAGTTGTTTCGATTCAATGCATTCTAGTTTTTATTACTAATGTATTGTGTAACTGTCATGGCTGCACTTTAGTGCTTCGAAAGAATGTAATAATGTAAGTCCATTCACAAGTTACTTATGCCATGAACAAAGACATCATCTAATCTTTGGACGGCATTGGCGACGCTTGGCATACTGGAGGTATGCCAAGTCCTCGGAACGGGACGCCTCCGGATTTCGTATCCGTCGCGTAAGTCCCAGCATTAAGTAGATGAATGCAATGTCGACAATCGTCAAGTGTAACCTTGACATACGGTACGTTACCGTGACGACGGAACGTACATACAATGTTTTACTATAGAACAGTTAAACAACTTAAAAAAGTAAGACAAGATTCATAAATTGATATTTCATTGATTCCATTCACACAATTACATCAAAAAGCAAGAAAAAATTACATTTCAATATCCCTACAAACTAAGGGATAATCATCTTCACCTTCTGTAAGTTTAGGTCCGGTGTAGAGCCGAGCCGCTCAATGAACGGAACCTTTATCGCAGCACAGGCATTGACCGCTGCGTCATGAAGGTCATAGGCGTCTCCATCCACCATCTTTTGAATCGGTTTCCGAATTGGATCGGCTATCTCAATGTGCTCCGTCAGAAGTGTATGCGCTTCAAAACGTTCCACTTTCTTTGTAGCGTCAAGAAGACTCTGGAACGGCTCGTTAACCTCCGGCGTTTTGAGAGCCTTGGCAAACATTGAGGGGATGAGGGAGCACAACTCCTGGAAATCATCCGCTGCCTTTAAGTTGGCAGCTTTGAGATCTTGAACCTCGGCGGCGAGGAGGTCCTTGGTGGTTTTTTCTTCCTCTAAATCCTTCTGCGCCGCCTCGAGATCTTTTAGCGCCATTTGTTCCTTTTCGGCGCGCGCAGCCAACTCCTTCACTGCCTTTTGAGCCTCCCTCAAGGCGGTCTGTTTCTGCGCCTCGGCATCGGCAACAGCTTTCTTTGCCTGCTCCAGCTCTGCCCTAACCTTAACAATTTCATCATTCAGCTCCTTCCCTGTCGCTTCAGCGCGACGGGCACGCTGATCCAAGTCAACGGTACGCTGCATCTCATCACGGGTCAACGCCAGCCCTTCATAAATATGCTGAACCCGGGCACGACGGGCTGCGTTGTCTGGCATCGCCCTAACCGCCTCATAAAGCACAGGAGGGCAGATCCGCTGTAAGTACTCAAATTGTGACAGCGCGTCGCTATGTGGAATGTTCCACATGGTCTCCAGGTGGCTGAAAGTCGGCTGTTTGCCGAACCCTGGAGAATAGGGCTGCTCTAGTGAAGCGGAGTGTTGGCCGGACGCACCGCCGGAGCTTGAGAGGTTGATTTTTTGTTTTTCCGACACCTTTTCTGTGGTGTCGGAAGATTCCTGGAGGACAACGGTGGGGACTCCCAAGCGTAACCCTGGAGAAATAACAAACTTGATTAGTTTTTCCCACTGAGATTCGGTTACGTAGCGGTATTGTTATCTGGATTTTCGAAGTACCCACCTTCGCTGGGAATCTCTTGGAAGGTTTTCAAGTTGTACTCCGCCGCGTCACGGGCGGATTTTTTCTTTTTACCGCCACCAGTGGCGGTTGATTTTGTTGAAGAGCGGGGACGTTTTTGCTGCTGCTGTTCTTGCTGCTGCTGCTGCTGCTCCGGTTGGACAATGGGAACAACAACAGAGATGGGCTCCGCATTGATGGCTGGAGTCGAGGCGGCTGTTTGAGTTGTTGCCACGTCGCTGGCAACGTTGCTGGAGGAAACAGCAGCGGCTTCACCCTCGTCCGCCTTCGACGGATGGCCCTCTGGCAGCTTCGCCTTTGGAAACTTCTTAAAGCTGATTCCATCAAGATTTGGGCGGCGAAGAACTCTGTTAAATTCCATCTCTGCAAAATCATGTATTTAAAGTTAGAAAAATTACGAAGACGGAATACTTACAAATTTAAAGACGTTACGGCACGAAGAGCATACCCCTGCCGTCGCATAAGACCAATGGCACACGATCATTCCAAGGCCAGTAATGTTTAACATTGCAAAGCTTTAACATAACTTCACCGTAAGGACGCATCTCGAGCGTAGCGTCCTTACACAAGTTAAAAAGCTCACGCTCCCCGTCGTCAAGGTCGGGAGTCTTGGAAACATCGGATGAACGTGTAGAATGCCATTGTGCGAGGTGGGCACGCCCTTCGCCAAGCAGTCCAACACTAGCATAAAAAAACACCCCCCTCCAATCATGGAGGGACGGCGACTTCTTGGTGGTAAAATTACACTTTTTCTCAAAAGTGTACCACCCTTTCCCGGAAGCGGTAAGTTTGAACGTTGCTCGAAAGACGTTCAGACTAGCTGGTCTATTCTGACCGTGAAAAAACATTTCAAATATGATAACACGCTGCCACGCGTGTGGGTGTAACTGTGAGACGCTGATGTGATAGTGGTTTAGCACATCCGTGACAAAATCGCTTAACGGAAAGCGTAGGTTGCCCAGGGCTACCGACTTCCAATATACTGTAAAGTATCCTTGGGGTGGTTGGTCAGCGCGCTGCCCGGGTATCGCTACCATAGTCAGTACATCACGCAGTACCGAATAATCATTTATAAACTTCTCTAACCCTTCCGTCGTAACGGTAGTGTTTTCCGTCTCTACGTTAGCCTTAGACATTTTTAATTACCTTTCAAGTAAAAGCGTGACGCGTGTCGAGAAAGAAGTATAAATTATTTAATAATTTGGAGGCAGAGAGAGAAGTGTAAAAAATGAAGAGGTAAATGGCCGTATTTATAGAAGGAAGTAACCGTGGGCCTGCAAGATGGGCCTTGATCTGGATCGTACACGTGTCCTGGGGATGCCTACGCACAACCGTCAGATTTGCGTCGTTCCAGTTTTTATAGCTGTAAAACGCAATGAGTGCTGACGTCATCCCTAGCACACCCTACGAGGGAACATGATTTGACGTTTACGGCGTGTCAGTAATGATAGCTTTATATAGTATTTTATTTAACTTAGTTTGGTTACAATCCAAGGAGATTGGATTCCAACCAAACTGGGGGGACTTAATGACGTACGTCCCGCCATGCCGGTCACGTGCGACGCATGGCGTATCAATCAGCTGGACGTTTAGCTTCTGCTCCTGGTAGAATTGCAACTAAGTCAACGCTACAGTAGTCATGAATGTTCCTACGCTACGCCACCCGTAGCGTACCAGAGAAAAGATGACTTAGTCCACAGTTGCATGTCCGTCCGACAAATCAGGAGAACGTGAAGCAGTTAGTGGGCATGATTAGAGGATTCCAGGAGTGGTAATCGTGGGTTAGTGGAGTAATGGTGGTTACTTAGTATAACCGCCATCTTATCCCTATAAATACCACTCATAATCACACTTTAAACACAACAATTCAACATTCACCTACCACTTTGCTGATCACTCTTATTAGCTCACCTTGGAGGCTCGGCAAAAGTCAACCACCACCACACCATTCATACTCATCACATAACCGGAGGAACCCCTTCCGAAGGTTAGTCTACGATCTTTTGCACTCAAGTCGTTTTTGGCTTGATCACCCGGTATTAGGCAGTTTATTTTTTGGAACTTTTCTTGTGAGGTAGTTATTATTACTACTTCTATTATTATTTTTTTATTATTATTATTATTATTATTTTTATTAGAATTATTATTATTATTATAATCATTATGATCATTATAGTTAAAATTATAAGAATTATCAATTTTTATTAAAACTAATATTTTTATTATCATTTTTATTAAAATTATTATTAGTAATAAAACTAGTTGTAGAGCCCTCGCTTCGCGCCGGGGCTCCGTTTTGAATGCGAGTTTAAAAAAAAAAGTCTTGATCTATTTTGTAAAAAAAAAAAAAGTTTCGACCTCTAACGTTGAAGGGTTGTTCCTTTTGTGAAAGTTTTTTTTTTTTTAAAGTTAGTTGATCTATCTTGTAAAAAAGAATGTTTTTCGACATCTTTTGGTAGCATTGAAGGTTGTTTATTTTATGAAAGTTGCCTCTTTGATCGTTGAGGAAGAAAAGAGAGAAAAAAAAAGTTAGTTGAATTTTTTGTAAAAAAAATTTTTTTTCGACATCTTTTGGGTAACATTGAAGGGTTGGTTCTTTTACGAAATTTGCTTATTTTATCGTCGTGTTTGCGGAAAAAAAGTTGTACTATAACTATTAAGAGTTGTATGAAGATAGATGAGAGATGAGTGAAAGAAGCCAAAAAAAAAAAGTGAAATGACGAAAATACCCCCGGGTACTATTGATGAATAGTAAAACAGTGTTTTGTCTATTATATATATTAAGAGTTGTATGAAGATAGATGAGAGATGAGTGAAAGAAGCCAAAAAAAAAATGTGAAATGACGAAAATACCCCCGAGTACTATTGATGAATAGTAAAACAGTGTTTTGTCTATTAGTTAATATATAAATTATCATTATTATTATTAAAAATTATCATTTAGTATTAAATTTAGTATTATTATTAAAATTATCATTTTTATTAAACTTATCATTATTATTAGAATTATCATTATTTTTATTACTACTATAATTATTTTAGTATTATTATAATATTAACAAACAAATAATGTTTAAAAAAAAAAACTATATTTAGTATATACATATATCATATTACATACTAATATTTTAAAACTAAAATATTATTATTATTTAAGGTACACATAATATATGAAAATATCTTAATATAATCATATATATAAACTTTAATACATTATATATATTTTAATTAAACCACTTTAATATGAATCTAATGTATAAATCTTAAGTATTTATTTAAATTATTTAATTAGATGTAACTAAGTTATTTATTAATAAATATTAATATACGAACTTGTTTAAATGTTATTATATGTGTTAATATATACATAAATGATATAGGTTCGTGAATCCGAAGCCAACCATATACTTGTTCAATATCGTCTTATGTATTTTTACTACAAAATACAGTATGGTGAGTTTCATTTGCTCCCTTTTTAATTGCATTTGCAATATATATTTTTAGGCTGAGAATACATGCGCTGCTTTTATGAATGCTTTACGAAATAGACACAAGTACTTAAAATACATTCTACGTTGAGTTGTACCACTGACATATTTCCCTGTAGCTTGGTAACTAATATTTACATGGGTATTGTAAACGCGAATCCTGTTGATAGATCTATCGGGCCTGACAACCCCAACCGGGATGGACGACCAGTATTCAACGGTTGCACAGTACTTCGTTTCGTTACTATACTTGGTACAGTGTAGGGAGATTTTTATAATAAAGGGAATATGCGACGTTGATTAAATGTTAAGTATGGTTACCAAGTGCTCAACCACTTCGAATGTTTTACATACACTTGCGAGTGTATTATGTTTATAAATATGAAATCTTGTGGTCTATTAAAATAATGGAAATGATTGTTATGATAAACCTATGAACTCACCAACCTTTTGGTTGACACTTTTAAGCATGTTTATCTCAGGTACGAATTAAGTCTTCCGCTGTGCATTTGCTCATTTTAAACATACTACATGGAGTCGTTCATGGCATGTAGAGTTCAGTACCTCGCAATGGGACCATATGTTGAAGACTTCGTCCAGGTGGATAAGGACGAATCTTCACAAATAACCTGAGAAACAACTTGAGAGTAATCAGACTTCAACATCTCACAACGCTTCTTGTAGTCTTTTAACTCGTCAGTAATGGCAACTTTCTGAACCTCGCCCACCTTAACTTTCCTCTGTAAACCTGCTATTTCATCACGAGCAGCCTTCAAATCCTCTTCATAGCTAGGAGCCATTAATATCTGTTTCTCAAGCTTCTTAACCCTCTCGGCCATAGAAACATGACGCTCCCTCAAAGATTCAAGCTCAGCAGTGCGCTTCTGTAGGAGGTAAGAAGCAATATGACCCATAGAAACAGCTTGAAAATTGATAACATAATATGCATCATGAAAACTCTTCATGTCATCAGCAAAAGAATTCCCCCAGTTATCAGGAACGAGACTATCAATGAGATCAAAGCAGTTGTTCGGAGCAGGAACTTCAGAATACACAGGCAGATCTGCAAAAAAACAAAGAAATAAATAACAAACAACAAGAAAGGACTAACAAAGCAAAAGCTGAAGTAAAGCATACCAAACAAAGGATTAGCAGTAACAATCTCATCACTTGCTTCGTCTTGAAGCTGGCCGAATTTTTGCTTTTTCATAGAAGTAACATCAGGATGGGCCTTTCGCTTCATCACACCTTTAGCTTTGTGGCGTTGTGCCACCCTGGCCTCAACTCTTGGTGTAAGAGATGCAAGAGGTTGGTCATCTTGAGTATCCACATCAATAGGAGCTTCCACGCGCTTCGATTTTTCCTTGGTATTAACCTTCGACGAACTCACTTCGACATGATCAGCCTTTGACTTACTAGATATCTCCATGAAACCAGAACATGTGGGGGATCCAACATCCTTAACAACAGTCGACCTAGCTTGGACAGCAACGGTATACTCCTTTAACCCTTGGGCCTTGACAACATTCCTCAAAGACATCTCTGTCAAAAGCACAACAGAAAAATGTAAGCAGTTAAAGAAGCAACCAATGATATACAAAAACAAATACGAAACATACCCTGCTCCCCATAAAAGAACACAGGAGTAACAGTACCCTCCTCCCATTCAATTGCCATCCCTAACTTAAAAAGTATAGCATCTGGGTAAGTAGAAGGTATGATGGGATGGTTACAAATCCTCCTAAACAAAGCATCATCTTCAGGAACAAAAGGGATATGATCCTTGTATTCTTTAGGAACAAACGCTCTCTCAGGATCACAAAACGAAAGGATAATCTTTCGGACACAAAAAGGATTTTTTCAGAAAGACGAAAGAACACTTCCATTTACGAACGTCAGGAAATTGGGAAGCAAAGCAATAAACAGGAGAAGGAGCACCTCTCCTACTCTTTCGTTTTTGAACAGTAACCCAATCACCGGTATCACCAGTGCGAAAGAAGCGGCGAAAAAGTTCAACAGAAGGTTCACCGCCATAAGCCCTACACATTACCTCAAAATCCATAACCTTTTTCACAGCCAAGGGATGAAAAATAGAAATATTCACTTTAAAGTAGTCTAAAACACTGAGAAGGAAAGAAGAAAAAGGAACCCTAACGTTACACTCGGTAAACAATTGGGTATACACGCCAATGTAACCCTTAGGAGGATTCAAGATGTGCTTATCTCATTTTGTAAATTTAAGTTCCGTTAAATTCTTAACAGTCGTTAATAAAATATAAATAAAAAAGTCGGGTTGTTCTAAATACTAGCATTATCAAATAGTAACTTTTTTTTGCAATGAGAACGAGTCGTAAAACGAGTATATACTCTCCGTAAATCTTTTAAAAACGAATAACGTAATACGGAAATACGGAGTATTACATACGGAGTATTACATTGATAGATTTAAAAATAAAATATATGACGGTGAAAGTTTGTGTTTTTTGAGAGATGAATGTGGACGGTCGGATTAGAAATAATGTGGCCGTCAGATTGTTATCCATGTAGTTAGATATTGCGTTTTCTATTGGTCAGTTTATGATGGTAGTATTGCATATTACTCCGTATTACACCAAGGGAGTTGATCCGTACACCACCTTGTTTTTACCATACACCACCAAAATAATTATTTAGACAGTTTTATCTTTCCTTTGAGAAGTTAAGGGGAGTTGGTGGTGAACAAAAGGAAGGGTAAAAATGTCCAAAAAATTTATTTAGTGGTGTATGGCAAAATAGAGGTGCCCTTACACCAAACCCTCTCTTTTCACTTTTAACTCTTTTCATATTGTTTTGTTTCAAACTCAACTGAAACCCTAAATAAACATCTGTACGTCTTAGATCTGAATTCGTAGAAAACCCTAATCTCCTCTTAACACACCGCAGTTCCCATTGTTCATTTTTCACCATATAATCTTGAAAGCTCGTCTGCTAAATACCTCGTTAAGGTTAGTTTGATTCTTCAGTTGTTCGTTATTAATTATTAATTATATTGAAATAGTGTCGATCTGTTTTCGTTTTAGCTTTCTATGCATGTTTTGTCGTTAGATGATTTTTTAACAGTCTTGGTAATCGTTTCTGCTATGTATCAAATGTTGATAATTCTTTCTTCGACTTTGTTAGTTGAAAGTGTTGTTTATATGATTATGTTGGGCTAATCAGTTTAGATTGACTTTAGTATGTTATTAATTTATACTTATATTTAATTTATAATGTATAACTATTTGCTATGTATAGGTTTTAAACTAAGTATCTAAAATTTTCCACCACTCATCAAATATTTATGTAGGTAATTCCGATTGTACAGTTTCATACTTTCATTATGTATTAATAGCCCGTTTGTATCAATTTCATGGGGTGCTGTTTGTGTTTTAGTTGCTAGATTCTTTTTGTAGTCTTGATACTTGTTTGAATTTAGTCAATCGTACAAACTTTAGAGCTTCACTATGTATATGTCTCCTATTCTTTGCTATATTAATTTGGCTATTGCTTAATTTCTTTTTAACTAGATGTAGATCAATTATTGCTATCGATTAATAGAACCTACATGTTAGTTGTAGATTACTTGATTTTTTTGGCTACAGTTATACTATTATGAAACTCAGCGCCTTACTTTGAACACATAAATCAATTATTTGTTTTTTCTTCAACAACAAATGACTTTAGCAAAATATAACAAAACAGGCCACAAGCTCTAATTTTGACCATCTAATTTTATTTTTTTGTTATTTAAACAAACAAGTAAAAAGTTATGAAAGTTACATCTGTTACAGATCTAATATACTTTACATTTGCAGTCTACCAAATACAATCGATGAGGTATATCAAGATTTATAAAGAAAACCTTCAATGGCGTTTGATTCAACATCATTCAATCACAAGATCTATTAGTATGACGTGCTCATGAACTTTAAAATATTTAAAATGGGTTATATATATATAATTTTAATTACAAATTGTGATTCATTTGTATTTGGACCATAGTTGAACATCGATGGTAAACCTGCACGGCCGTGTTTGAAATTGGTTTCTTCATTTTTGAATGGGTGGCTTTAAGTTGATTCTCCACCTTTCCCGTCAAGGTTATGTAACCTTTAACCATTCGATGAATTTTTGATCCTTCATAATGTAACACTTTATTACATTCTCCCTTTTCGCCGGTGCATAGTAACAAGAAGTTTTCAACTGTGTTCAGTGCTTTGTCTTTGAAAAGCTCTATTACGATATGTCTTTCATACGTTATCACTGATAGTGATTCCAAAGTAAACCTTAGGGTTAGCGTTTGCCATTGAGATATTTGTTTGATAATAGGATAATTTTAATGGTGGGTGAAAGTGTGGTTATGGTACCTGTAGAATAAGAATAACATATATATGCAAGGTCATGGTCAATGTCAAGGTCAAGGTGGTACGATGTACTTGTTGCCGATTGATTCTTGGCATTGCAGGTAGCTATGTTAAGATCCTAAAATTGGACATTGGAAGATGCTCTTTTGGGCAAATTAAGTTTGATGCGATTCATTGTAATAGGTAAATTCTCAAATTATATTATTTTATTTATCTTATTATGTCTTTTGAATAAAGTTATTTTGAAGGTTTTATGCATTAAAGATACATCGTATGACTTTTTAAGCGTTTGAACCATTTAACTTTTTTAAAACAACAATGTGGGTTAAATGAGTCATAACCGCCACCTTTAATGTATTCGTATCACACTTGGGTACAAGGTTACAAAAATCCCTACTTAAGGTGTACTCGATTGGTACTTCCTATGGAGTATGGAGTACTTGACAACTCAGGGAATACTCGGATGTTGATCAAGTTTGACTTTGATTAATCTCTTTCGTAATCCCGAGTATCGACCAATTTTTCAAGTAATCCTGATTTTGACTGAGTTTTGACCAAGTTTGAC